>NC_088931.1:75230000-75405000 GCF_038396675.1 Hydra vulgaris
CAAAATATGCATATTAATAAAACACTCCAAATATTTGCTTTAAATTTATAGAACAATTGTTTCAACTCATTTTGAACCTACCGATGCTCGGTCTGCATTTCCTTGTTTTGACGAACCCCACTTGAAAGCAAGGTTTTTTGTTAGTATAACACACGATGCAACTCTTACGGCTCTTTCTAATATGCCAGTAAACAAAACTATCATTGTCGACAAAAATACTGTAAAGGATGAGTTTGAACCATCTGTTAAAATGAGTACTTACTTAGTTGCATTCAGCGTGAATGATTTTAAATACAAAGAAAAGAAAACAAAGAGTGGAAAAAGAGTAAGTGGTTTTTACTATAAATACTTTTTAAAGTTTAAAACATCATGTTTGTAGTTAGTCTTTTTTTTTTTTTTTAGGTAAGAGTTTACGCAAGAGAAACAGATTTTAACCGAATAGACTATGCAGTAATGGCTGCTACTGCAATAATTGATTTTTACGAACAATTATTTGAAGCTAAATACCCATTGCCTAAACTAGGTGTGTACTTTTATATAGTTTATACTTTATTGGCTATATTTATTTTATTTTTATTTTTTAATTTAAGTTTTTTGTTTTTGTTATTTTTTGTAACGTTAATATTAGTGTATGATTTTTTTTTGTCACTATAAGCAACAATACAAAAACCTAATTTTCATTAAAACTGTGAAGTTACTCATTTAGATCTTTTTTTAAATTCCTTGGCTACGAAACTAACTAATTTACCAATAAATTTTGTTTAAGTTATTTTATTATGTTTTATTTACTTGGCTAATTGCTTATTTAAAAACAGCAGGCCCGTAACTATACTTTTTTTAAGTGGGTGACAAATTTTTTACTGCGGCTTATTGTTTTTTTAATCAAAATTTATAGGTCATTTTTAAAAGATATTATAGTGGAACACAAAATTTTCTCGCAATTTTTAATATGATATAAGTGAAAAAAAAATAATAATAAACAACAAACATTTGGTCTCAATGATAAGTATTCAATTAATTACAACAATTGTTAATCGTCTAAAAAAAAGGAAACAAGTTCTAATTTTCTCGGATGTAATTTTGCAAACATTTTAACGATCCCCTTTTAAAGTTATAACCATGGTGAATGTGCATTCGCCAACTCAGAAAGACTTTTAATGAAACAAAAAGCAAAACCATAAATTTAGCAAAGTTTTGAAACCGGTCCATTTTTTCAAAAGGAGGGTAACAGCCACCCTAATCCCCCCCCCCCCCTTAGTTACGGGCCTAAAACAGCATAATTATCAAATAGAATAAACTTGCGAATACCCTAAAAGTGAGTACTTTTATTTCAAAAGTTGGAAGCAAAAAAAAATGAAAATCAATGATACAGTAAAATCTTTATTTAGTACTAGTAAATATTTATCATTTAATTTCAAAAACATTTTTCTTTTAATATAACGGATTGCACTTTTTACTCTGGTAATCGAATTAAATTACTCCTACAAGGTGACGTTAGAATAAGTAAAAAACTTATATATATATATATATATATATATATATATATATATATATATATATATATATATATATATATATATATATATATATATATATATATATATATATATATATAAATTATGTCAGTGTATTCTACAAATAGAGTGCTCAATGTTCTTAAAGAATACAGAATATATACTATATATATATATATATATATATATATATATATATATATATATATATATATATATATATATATATATATATGTATGTATGTATGTATGTATATATATATACATACATATATTTACAAACACTTTGAATTTACTTTTTTATTACGTAAGATTTGTTGGCCGTGCCTGATTTTATGGCAGGAGCTATGGAAGATTGGGGATTAGTTTCCTTTAGAAGCGCGTATTTGGTGTTTGACGAAGAAATTATGACAGTTGAATCAATGAGACAAGTAACGTTAGTTATCGCACATGAACTTGCTCATCAGGTATAATATATATATATATATATATATATATATATATATATATATATATATATATATATATATATATATATATATATATATATATATATACATATATATATACATATATATATATATATATATATATATATATATATATATATATATATATATATATACACGTTTTTCTAATATTAATCTAACCCAGACTTGTTAGCTTATACAAATATGGTCACCGCTTAAAAACGTTTATCAACTCAAAACACTCATCGACTCATAAAATGATTTTTTTAATCAAGAACTTTAAAATCAAATTTTAAAATCAATTTTTAAGTATTTTAAGTACCTGGATTTTGAAACTTCTTTAATTGTTTTGCTTTTAGTGGTTCGGAAATTTAGTAACAATGAAATGGTGGAATGATATCTGGTTAAATGAGGGTTTTGCAAACTATGTTGAAATGTTAGGAACTGATATTGTAAACTCACAGTTTCACGCCGTAAGTTGCACTTTATACAATAGTTACAAACACAAAAAAAGAAATCAAAAAATATATATGTAATTAATGTTTAATAGATTGATATGCAAGTACCAACTGGGTGGCAGGCTGCAATTTCTTCAGACTCTTTAAAGAACTCGCATCCAGTGAGTCAGGACGTAAAAAGTACATCGGAGATAGATGAAATGTTCGACGCAATCTCATACAATAAAGTAGTTATTTAATAGTTATATTTGCTTTTGAAATCTTTTATTTTTACTTATTTTAGGCTCTTTGTTTTTTGTTTTTTTTTGAATTACTTGGTTTGATCTACCGAGCAATACTTTTTTGATTTAGGGAGCTTCTCTATTACGCATGATTGAGGGATTTATGAAAGAAAAAATGATCAAAGGTGTGCGAAGTTACATTGATCATTACCAGTATTCAAATGCTGAAACTGATGATTTATGGAAACATCTTACAAATGTAAAAATTTTGAATGTTTAAATTTAGATAATATTAAAGTCATATAAATTTTAAAAAACTTTTTATTTATTTTTTTAAACTTAACAGGCATCAGGTGAATTAAATATAAAAAGTATAATGGACACGTGGACCCGACAGCGCAGCTTTCCTGTTGTAACAATGATTCGTAAACCTGGTTCCAAATTTAAAATACAACAAGAATCTTTCCTTGAAATGAAACAAAAAATAGAATCACCTAACTCAACATGCAATCAAACCGATGGTTTATGGCAGATTCCTTTTACATATATCACGGATCAATCCTTTGTAACTCAGACATATTGGTTAAAAGATAGAGGTAACAATGTAGCCGATATTTGGTATAATTGCACCCTTGAAATGAGTTTGAATGCTGAATGAAAATATTACTAGACTGCACTGAAATAAAACATTCATCCAGCACACATTTTCATATTATAAATAATTATGTTTTATACATATCTATAATGCATATTGTACACATACAAATGCAGTTTACAAAAAACTTTTACAATAATTATGATATGGAGTAAATTTTATTTTAGACGCTGAAATTGACTTAGATAGCACCGTAATGTGGGTTAAAGCAAACATCGACTCTCGTGGATTTTATTTGGTGAACTATGATAACGAAACATGGCGCGCACTGCAGCAACAATTAGTTAATAACCACAAGGTACGATTAACATTATCTATTTGAGTCAATAGTTTATAAAATTCTTATTGGGGTTTTTAGTAATTTTTGATGTTTATATAGGCTTTTTCTGATGTAAATCGTGCTGGAATCTTGCATGATGTCTTTAAGCTTTCCTGTGAGGAAATATTAGATCCAATTGTAGCATTAAACATAACAAAATATTTATCAAAAGAGCGAGATTTTATTCCGTGGGCGATGGCAAGATCAAAATCTGAATGCATCGCAATGATGATTCAAGATCATTCTGTAAAAAGAAAATTTAAAGTAACTCTAAATCCTTGTTTTAACTTAAACTTTTTTTGTTGTCACTAATCTTAATTAATCACATAATCTTCATTAATCATTTTGTCTAAGCTTCATTGTTCCACATTTGGTAAAAAAAGATTTTAATCTAGAAATATTTCTGGTCATTGATGTCGCATTTGGTCAAACCAAGTATGCTTGATTACAACGGGAAAAAGGAAGAAAAGCTTTCTATCTATGAAAGGTCGTTTCAAATTATGGTTTATATATTTATGAATTAAATTTATGCATACATCATAGAAAAAATATATAATTTTTATAAAACTTTTAGATTGCAACGGTTAGAGACATTCTCGTTTGCTCTTAAACACAATGTTAGTTCAGAATTTCAAAAGAAAGTTTCTCTTATTTTTAATGATATGGCTGCAGGAAAAAAGTAACGTAAAATTATTGTTTGTTTTTAAACTGAGTTAAGTTTCAAGTCTTGCTAAATTTACTAACTTATTTTAATTATAGAAGAAACTTTTTTTTTATTATAGATATCCTACTTTTTTTATTTGTTGCATTTTGTATGTTGCATTGCATATGTTGCATCATATATATAATCTGGTATTTTTAACTATACTTTCAGAAGCTTGGGTGTTTTTTTGTCTCGGTCTGTACAAGACGATACTTCCCGAGACGAAATCTTGTACAAAACTGAGAAAAACCAAGGTTTTTCAAAAAAGTAAAAAATTTTCGAAGTAAGGTAAAATTCCTAAAATTCCAATGCACCTTTTGCTACTAAAATTCCAATGAACCTTCTGCAACGTTTAAGTCAGAGTCATCACCACTCATGGTATCCAAAGGCATTTTACATGTTTGAAGAGTTGCTACTAATTCAGGAACGCTCATCTCTGAATAATTAGGCTAATCATGTTCAAATGCTAAAGTATCTTTTTGATAAAGAGAATCATGTCATTGAAAGTTGTCAACATTTTCAATACACTTTTCCAATAAGTTCTGACATTGAGAACCAGAAATATGAGTTTTATTGCAAGAGATTGAGTATTTACTTTAGGCTCTCTGGCTAATTTAAGGTTACATTTAAATTTTTTTTACAACAGTTAGCTCATCTTCAAGACAACACAGGATCGTACTCAAGAGCTTCGTTTTCTTCATCAGAATTTGCGTCAGGATTTTTTTCATCTTCATGTTCTTCTTCGTTTGTTGCTGAACTAAGCACGTTTGGTGTGCTGCAAGAACTCTAAGATGTGCGTGTTGACATGTCACTCTCTGCATCTGATTCCTCTTTGCTCTGGTCTAATGATGAATCTTCATTTGCTCGAACAATGTCTGTAATTATCTTTTTTTGTGATAGTACTAGTTTCACGCAAAGTTGAACTCCATGATCATAACAAATGTGATTAAGTCGTTGTGAGAGACGACCGCTTTTAGTGCAAACACTTGGTTTATTCATAGTTTGACTAACACAATCTGGGTTAGGATAAATGACGAAGGTCATTAATTGATGATTTTTCAACCTCAACAACGTTTTGGCATCACGTTCATTGCCCATTTTGATCTGATTGAACTTTCAATCAGCCTTTGCACCAATGGATTTGCAATTTTGTTGATACTAAGTCCAAGACCTGATGTTTGCTTGATAACAATTTCGATTGTTGTCAAGCCAATGTAAATTTGATTTTAAAAAACGAGTCAATCATTTTTGAGAGAGATTGAAGTTGCGTAGATTTTTTGGATTTGTCAAAAGCAGGAGGAACATGACAATATTGATGGAACTTCAATAAATGAGCGTGACTTTGTTTCGTATTGTAGTCGGTTCGTTTGATAAATTTATTCTTTGCTTTGTCAGGACATAAAGTGCATTCAACGTGAAACTTATCAAAATTTGACAGTAGTTTTGCTATTTTGAATAAGTTCCTCTCGAAATTTTTTCCATTTTGTTATTTGAATCTGTTCAAATTTAAAATTCATTGTGTGTATATGTTTTTATTAAGGTGCTCCCAGAAGTCCATACGGTATTATCACAGAGCACCGCGGAAGAGCATTTAACTAGGAAGTTCACGCCTCCTTCTTTACCAATATCAAACCTCTTGGTTCTGAGCAAAAACTCTAACCACTGAGCCACGGCTGCATATATAAGTTGCAATTGCTTTGGCGAATGTCATAAATTAAATTAGCTTTACTTCCTTTTTAGTTTTAAAGTATGTTATCTGTTATTTTTTATTTATTTACGCTTTTTAAGTCACAAGTCGCATCATTAACATAATCAAAAATAAGCGAGAACGTTGCATTGCAATTGCAATTTATAAGATTTTTTAAAATAGTTAAACCTAGATAACTAAAAAATAATGAAAACCTATAAAATAGGTGCTTTTTCATTGTTATTTTTTTATGTATTTATATCTGAAAAATATGTGAAAATAGATTCTCGTTTGATAATTTATGCCGAGGACTCTTCTTTAATCAAAAACATTTTCAATATATTTCAGTAATCTATAAAAACCGAGATTACTGAAATATATTGAAAAAAGATTTTTAATATATTTCAGTAAACTCAGTTTTAATATTTTTCATATTCATCTTCTCATTATTCCAATACCGAGATTCTAAGATTTCCAAGATCGAGATTTCCGAGTCGAGCATCTGAAAGTATACTCTGCAACACGTGTTAAAAATTTTAATATTTCTTAAAAGTTTTTTTCATTTTTATTTTATGATTATATATATGTATATACTGCTACATAAATAATCATAAAATAAATTTAAAAAATTTATGTGGTCCCTAGGTGGCTGCAGTTAACATAGGCTGTCAACATGTCAAAGAAATCATTAATAAACGTTAAGCTTTACACGATGAACCCTTAAGAGCATTTTGTAGCCGCTTTTGATAATTCGTAACCAGTCAGCAGGACTGCAAATTATAAGAACGTTCTTTTTACGTTTTTTTGTCCCCCATAAGTTCATAAAGTCATTGTGTTGCAATTGTTAATATAGTGTTAATTTAAAATTTAAACAATTTAAATGGCTCATCAAGTCTCGACAATATGCTTATTAGTTACTCTTTTCAGGCTGGTAGGTTTATCTCCCGAAAATAGAGCATTGGCATTAATGTATGGTTACAACTCTTCTAACGAAAATGATTGGGACTTCTTGTGGAAACTTTACGAAAAAAGCGAAGTAGATACAGACCGAAAAATTATCATGAAGGCACTTGCACAGTTCAAAGAAAAAAATAAAATCAATTAGTAAGTATAATTTTTGTTTGAAAATTGTATACACTTACCCTTTTTGAGAAACATTTCTCCTTTTTTTTTTAAATTGAATAATTTTTCTAATATCTCAAATAAATCGCTCCGTTAATCCGATACGATACAATAGATCTTATCTTAACAAAAAATTTTTATTAAAAATGATTTGTCAGGTTATTTGAGGTAGAATATGTTGAGGTAGAATATGTTTCACAGCGATCTGTTTTCTGATATTAAAGAGTAGTTAGTGGATGTGGATTTTTGACTTTTTGCATTTTTATTGTGTTCTGCTAACTAAAAAAAAAATAACTCTTAACAGTTTTCTTTTTTTTTCCAATAGTTTTCTGTTTTATATTCTTTAACTAATAGCGTACATAATAGTCTTCGTAATAGCTTAAAAATCTCAATATCATATTTTGACTTCAAGTTATAGTTAATAACGTAAACTTATATTTAATAACGAGTTACAATAATAACCAACTGTAACAAGACCGTAAAGTCTTCTTGGGGGCAATTAAAATTTATATATATATACATATATATAAATATATATATATATATATATATATATATATATGTATATATATATATATATATGTATATATATATATATATATATATATATATATATATATATATATATATATAGCATACTTGAGAAATCGTTGAACAAGTCAATAATGAGAGTACAAGATACAATACCATTACTTGCAAATATCGTCAGACTCGGTTCTCGAAAAGAAGTTTGGGACTTTGTATGTATAAATTACGACAGTTTCAAAGAAAGGTAAGCTTTTTCTTACTCCAAAGAAAGCGTTTTTTTGTTTAAGGAAAGTTTATACTAAATTTTTTAAAACTTTTTAAAATTTTATTTAATTTTTAAATTCCTTTTTTATCTTTTATGAAAAATTTATAACTTATATTAAAAATTATTTTCCATTTAAAAAAGATTAGAACCCAGCGAGCACAGACGTCCGTAAAAATGTCTATACAACGTTTTATACAAGTCACAAATCCTTACGACGTCCAACGAACGTTCTGTGCCCGCTCGGAAGATATCTAAGACTTCTTCATTTTTAATTAGGTACGGAGGAGGCTATCAATTAGGTCAACTACTAGGAGAAGTAGCAAGTGGTTTTAGCACATGGGTAGCATATAAAGAGGTATTTTTTGACGTCGTAAAATATTATTAAATAATTAAAGAGTTTCATAATGTAGGTATTCAGCTTTTTTTGGCTTTTTACAATGGACCCTTTTTTTATGATTTGTCGTCTAATTTATACTCTTATTTTTACTTAAATTATTTTTACACAATAATAACATTAATAAAGTTATTATAAAGTTTTTAAAAAGTAAAAATGTATCCAACAATCATTATTCATAAAGCGTGCTATATGAATTGATGCATACAGCATTCAATATAGCATTTATTAGGTAATCAAGATATTTTTTTTTTGCTGCACTTTTCAAATTAAATAAAGGATTTTGGTCACATTAAGTAAGTCTAAGTCACTCTTTTCAATATTTTGGTTTTGTTTTTAGGTTAGAACGTTCTTTAAAAAGCATCCAATAGGTGCAAAAGGATCAAGAACTGAGAAGCAAATTCTAGAAAAAATCAAAAATAATATACATCGACATACCGCTGAAAACATCAACATTCACGGTAAAAGAATTTCTTTTTGGCTAGAAGAAGAAGTCAGCAAAAGAAATACATTGAATAGCTCATACGAGTTTGATTAAATGTTTCTTTACTAAAAAAGTATTTTATATACAATCCTCATAATCAATGATGTTAAAACTTGGTCTTGTGATTTGCGACTTTGGAACCTTTATACCCGCGATTTTGTTTTGGAACCCGCGACTTTGTTTTTGCTATTCAAGACTTCAAAACACACGTTATATGACTGTTTGTTATATGACTACAGTGTTGACAATATACTTAATAGTGTTATTACAATTTATGGTAGAAAGCGGTATTTGCAAACTTTTTATTTTTCTGTGTCAAATAAAAGCTACTTTTTACGAGGAAGACACACAGGGCCGTATTGTTCGTGATGTGATATGAGATTGTCTGTTATGCCCCCAGATACTTACTTATTGTATCTTTTTTATTACTAATTGCTTTAGATTTTAAGTGTTTTCATTATTGAAAGCTAAGAAAAACGACTTGAATCGCACCATAACTGTTTGCGGCCATAATTACACACGCACTCAATATCCTACACCCAGTAATGCTACGCACTGTTTTGGTTCTCATTTTGGCATGACCGGGGCGGGTCTGGACTCAGAATCGTAAAGTAAATTAGGTTTCGATCCGGATAAGGTTCGTTGAAATCCAACCTAAAAACTCAATTGTCAATTTTCTTTATCGGTTTTAATAAGATTACTTTACTATTTGGATTGGTATGTTCAAGCCCTTAATCCGAACCAATGTTAGCATTTTATATAAATTAATTGTTAGATTGTATTTGTTACAGTTTTGCAAACCAAAAATTATATAAATTATAGGGGAAGTTCGTATACCTTGGGAGGGATTTTTTCGATGTCTCAATTCAAGGCTTAGAAATAGTTCAACTAATTGTATTTGATCAGTTTTACTGTTTTTACTAATTATATTGTATAGTATAAAATAAAAAAAATAAAATAAAAGAAGAAAAGAAAAAGAAAGAAATATAAGGCGAAAACAAACAAAAAATTAAAAACCAAATAAAACAAATTAACTAAAGAAAAAAAACATAAAAAGAGACGGGAAAATAAAAATAAAAGACAAAAAACCAAAGTTAAAAGAAAAAAACATTCGAAAATGGAAATTAAAAAGAATTAAAATAAAATATAAAAATTGCTTCGTTTTTGAAGAAACGAAAAAGGATATTTTTTAAATTTTGTTAATTTTGAGGAACGTTTTTTTTTTGTTGTTGTTGTTTTTTGTTTTTGTATTCTTGTGTATTATTTATTGGGCATTTTAGTGTATAGTTCATATTGTTATATGTTTTAGTGCATTGGTATGTATTTTTTTTTAGTTTTATGTTGGTTGGATATTTTAAAAAATGTCTGTCTCAAAGATTTTTAAATAAAAAATCTTTGAGACAGTCTTTAAGATAAACATAAATTGACGCAAAAATATATACTCATTAAAATATTTAACTGAATTTAAATAAATTTCAATGATGACGACTATAAAAACCGGTTTGTGTAGTTAAAAATCGATTTTTCAATGGCGGGGTCAACTTTTTTCAAAAGATATTCAAATAATAGTTCATTTCGTGCTTTTTAGGTAAAATTTCATCAAACTACAATACAGGAGTATGGGGTTGAAAAAAAGTCATAACCCTAATGTGTATATATATCTTTATATTTATGTTTGTGTATGCATGTAACAATACTTTCATTTTTTTACTACTTTTTTGTTTTTTCTTTATTTTATCTTTAATTTTTATCATATTTTCGTTATGTTATTTATTATAGTATTATTTCTTTTAATTTTAGATATTTATCGTAACCACAATTATTATTATTTTTAACTTTACTATTATTATTCCAACTTAATCATTTTTAATTTAAATATCTGTTTTATGTCCTTGTTAGTCGTTGATTAATGATTATTAACGTTTTATCAGTCAACTATTTGTAACTTACTTATATGTATATTTAGCTATTGTGCTTATAAAAACAAGTGACTTGTTATTTTGATTATTATAATTACTATTATAATTGTTATTGTTGTTTTTATTATTGTGGTTCTTATGTTTATTACTATAAATATTGTTTTTATTATTATAATTACTGTTCTTATAATTATTACTAGTTATATAAAGATCTATATTTTTAGTGTTTACTTAAGATTAGTAGAATTACTATTTGTAAATATCCATGAAATTATTTTTCAGATTATATCATATATATTATATATGATTGATATGGTTGATTGATTAATAATGTAGGTATCTCTTGATATATAAAAGTCTGTCATGTTGAAGAGTTTAAAAATTATTGTTCTAAGTGTAATAAACTTTTTTTTAATTGTACCTAGGAACCATTAAAAACCTAGGGACCATCAAATAGCGTTTTCCGATTTTGACTTGCCGCGGCATCGCTCTCTGAGATTCAAAATAGATTTAAAAATAAAATTTTTTATAACTGACTGAGAAGTATAACTTCGAGAACCTTCGAGTTTTCAAATAAAGTGGATGAGTCTAGGTACAAGAAGTCTCTCAGTGTACAAACTTCGTGCACTTAAAAATAGACTTTTTTTGCTACGCATTTATTTTTACCAAATGACAAAAAAAAAATGACAAAACTAGAGCCAGAGTAGCTGAAATTTAATAAGAAATTCATTTAAAAAAAAAATAAAAAATACTAATAATTTTGCAGACAGTCAAATTTTTAAATTTTTTTTAATTTTGAAAATAAAATTTGATTTCATTTTAAATTGAAAATAAAATAAAAAAATTTAAAACTAACATACTTACAAAGTCATAGTAACAAATTAAAATACAGTTGAACTTCTGTAAATCGAACCCTCAAGAGATCTCAAAATACGTTCGAATTACAAGAATTTTGTAATTACACAACTTCAATACTAAATATTTAAACCTAAAGAGACCGTTAAATTTATTCGATTTAAACAATCTTTCGAATTATGAGAGTTTGAATTACACGAGTTCAACTGTAGTAACATAATAACGTAGTCATAGTAACAGATAGTCAGGCTAGTTGAGCCGTTGTCATAAAATTTTCTGTCGAAAATAAAACTTCTTTTAATTTCCGCTTGAGAAAAGTAAAGGCCGATTACAAAGACAAATCAAAATTTGACAAAACTTTTTTAAATAAAATGGATTATCTCTAAATATAAAAAAAACTAAATAAACACTGTTCTATTCGCCTTCTTTGATAATATATAATTCTATTTACTTTAATTGATAATGTATAATACTAATGATGTATAAACGGAGAAAAAGATGAAAAGTTTTTTCAGAGTATATTGACGAAAATTTATCATGGAGGAATCATATTGATAATACCTCCACTAAAATTGCAAAGTGCATTGGAATTTTCTATAAAGCAAGTAATAAATTAAGTAAACACCAATTAACACAATTATATAATTCATTTATACATTGTCATATAAACTACACAACTATTATAAGGTAAAGCAGTCATAAAGCAAAGTTAAAATCTCTTTTTCTTCATCAATTCGTACAATAAGTTTTAAAAAACGTTTTGTTTTTTTTTATAGGAAAATCTTTTTAAAGAAATGAATGTTTTAAATGTAAATCAAATAAAATAACTTTTAAGTTGTACTTTTTTAAATTGATTTTTTGCAATAATAAAAACACATTTTATCTCAAGAGAATTGTTCTTGTCAAAAAGATGAAAAATTGATTGCGATTAAGTGACTACGATAGCAGTTGTACAAGAAGGTAAACCATGGAGTAGAATAAGACTTTACTTAAAATCGACGAAAAGGAATAAAAGTTACCATAACTGCCTATTTTCAGGAGATTACATTTATCAGCGGAGAGACAAAATAAATCAGCCCAAGGACCGACACGAAGAAAATCACAAAAAGAATCTCAGCCAGTTTTAGGGTAGTAATAGGTAGTGCAATGATAGGGTGAGTCTAAATAAGAAGTAAGCGATAAAATATTTGTAGAGATAATTGCATGATCAGAACCACCTAAAGAAGAACAAAGAGAAACCAAACACAAGCTAGGGTCAGAGACAAGACACAAATAAAGGAATGAAGTGAATAGAATTTCCTGGAAAAAGAGTTACAAAATTAACTTAAAAAGTTAAACAGATAGGGGTTCAAAAAAGATGAAGATGACAATATGTCACCACAATCTTTTTATAGAGCCCCTTTATATACTTTAAATAGAATATAGATTTTATTTTTGTTTTATTTTTTTTTGTATTTCACCTCCCCAAGGCCAAGAAGGCCACTACAGATGAGGAGGCTACTTGTGGTTTAAACCCTCTCCCAACTCTATAACTCCGAAACACGAATCTTGACGAACAAGGCCATTGCGCGGAGAAACAAGTTGATATTATATTAATAACCCTAATAGGCATAAAACTGCTGCGCTGATCAGTAAATCAAATGAAGAATAAAAAAAAACTGAATAATTAGAATCAAATAACTTCAGAGTTACTCAAGCACAAATGAATCTCAAATTTTAAAATTTCCTATTTTGATTTGAAACTTAATTCAACTTAATGACTTTGCCATACATTTAAATCTTTTTTGATAAATATTCCATATATTTGGACCTCGATATGCATTGCTATATTCAGTATATTTATTAAAGTTTTGATGCAGTTTACATGTGTTACTTACATTTGTTCTTAGATAATAGTTTTCATTTCTATTTATTTCAAACTTGTTATTAAGATTTTCAGGAAAGAGAATATTGTCGAATCGATACATAAAAATTAAATGCTGATAGATATTTATTTCAAAAATATCCACCATTTTCATATCATTCATTATAGGTTTGGCGTGTTCACGCTTATTTTTAGAGTAAATGATTCTGCACGCATGTTTTTGTAAGCTATAAATTTGTTTAAGTTTTCATGGTTTCGTACTTGCCCATGATATATTTGCATATAAAAACAGTTAGTTACTATCTGAGTAAGAGATTGACTCAAAATCTTAAATACTGTAAAGCAATTAATTTGTAAAAAGGGAAACAGATGTGCTATATAAAATATTAGGGTGCTGTTGGTTGAATTGAAACTAGTTTTGTTTTTGTGCTTTTTTGGATAGTGGGAGTTGGATCTTCGGGAAATAAATGATACAAAGATCTCCAAACAAAAGGATTAGACATAAAATAATGTGATAACAAACTAAAACCGATTAGATTATTATAACAGAGTAGGAACCAAATAGTTAATAAAGCAGTTGTTTATGCAAAACAAATTTGTGATAATCTCGGCATAATTATGGATTATTATTAGAAACAACAAAATAAAAAAAAAATATTAAAAAAAAAAGAAAAAGAAAAGAGAAACCGTGGTGCTGCGTTGTCATATGTAAATAAGCTGAGAAGAGATACATTTTAGTCTCTTCACAGAATGATCCATTATATCATTACAATATTTAAACAGGTTTATATTCTTACTGAAAAATATAATTTAAATTTATATTTTAAAAAGGCATAAAAGTTTTATTTCTGTTTACCGATGATGGTCCACTTGAACATTTGTAGTTCATTTTAAATTACAGTCTAGAAAATTCAGATTTTAATATAGTTATACTGCTATAAGTTTTTCTTACAATAGCAGTAAGAGTGACTAGTTGTGAGAGAAGTTTTTCAAAACTAAAGTTGATAAAAGTCACCTTAGATCTACAATGACGTTTAAGAACTGTAGTCATATTATCTATTGAGCAGAAACCTTGCCATACTATTGAATAGAAACTGAGTAATGAAATTGACCATGAAAGCCTTATTGATGATTTTGCTTACAGAAAAGCAAAAAAAATAAACCTGTAAAATGTTGCAACAAAGTCAATTTTTTGTGATTAAAAATCAAGTTGTAAATAACCTTATGTTTAAAAAAGCTTTTTTATAAATGCAGTTGTTGTTCTTTTTATAGAAGGGGGCACAAGTTAGATTACGTTTTAGGCGACATAAACTCTTTCTACGCTACTCATTGTTAGTAATAACAACTTCACAATAAAGAGATCAGATTTGTTGTTTGGTTTAAAGGTACTTTTACCTAGGAAAAGAATAACAATTAAATAGTTCAAACTTTTTAGATATAAGATGAAAAAGACCTATGAAAACATATTCATCTTTGATACTTGCGCAAACCATTCATGATTAAAAAAAATTGAACATTGGAAATAGTTGCACTAAACGTTGATATTTTAAAATGCAAGTATATTTCATGGTTATCTGGTAGAACCCATAGAAATAAATGAATTGTAAATGAAAGGCTTTTTCTGACATAAATTTCGTACTTAGGAAGAAGTGTGAACATGATTCATCTTTTTTTTTTTTTTAAGTTATTGGTTGAACACGATGAAATTAATCACCTTTTAACCGTTAATTACTCAAAAACTACTTGAAAAACTTTTTAAATTTTTTTGCACATGGAAGCTTATGTGTTGTTGTTTGATAATAAGTATTGGTAATAAGTATTGGTATAATGGTATAATGGTAATAAGTATTGGTTATCATTGCTGTCGGATTAAAATAAATAAACAAATATTAAATCAAAAAAAAATTTTAGAAATTTTTCTCCAAAATCCTTAATTGTCACAAGTTGACATTTCAAAAATGACCGGTGTTTCTCGATCATCAGTTGGATTTATTTTGCGGCAATATAAACAGACTCAATCTATTGAAAGAAAAGTTGGAAGTGGAAGAAAGAAAGGATTTAAAGATAAATAAAAGCAAAATCAATCATTCGCACCATAAAGACAAATCCATGTCAGTCAATTTCCAGATGTAAGATTTAGAAAAAAATATGATATCAAAGAAGAATTATAATCACTTGAGGATAATTGTAGATGACAGAAAATGTCTCGAGAAAGGAAGAAAAGACTCTTGGCTGAGACCTTAAAAGATCATCCTTAAATTGCCTCTAAATTAAGAATTCATGAAAAGGCTGGAAGCCCTTCTGTTGTTAAAAGCCAAATGGAATTACTATCAACAATTATTCAGATTGCCACTCACGGTGTCGCTGCAGCTAACAAAATACCAACAGTCTATTATCATCTTAAAAATTCTCACACAATTGCTGGCAAGAAGCATGTCACTACTGTTCCTGTAAGACTCATTAAAGCAGGAAAAGAACTTTATAAAAATCGTCCGGATACGAAACTATTTTTTGCTTCGATTGAAAATTTAGAGGAATCGGTATCGTTTTTGGGACCAGCAGAAGTTGCTTTAGTGAGCCAAGATGACAAAGCAAAAATGCTAGTTGGTCTCCCAGCAGCTATTTTACAAGCTCCCATAATCATGCATATGGAATATAAAGTAAAATTACCATAATTTAGTCATTGTTCCATGCCATAAACTTATTCCATCTGTCTATGCTTGGCTGAAAATTGATAAAGATGGATTCGGTAAAAAAGAATTTGTGCGTAACTCGGACCCTACTTATATTTAAATAAGATCAGCAAATTATTCAAAGTCAATAGCTTATTTACACGCAAGTCAATAGTTTATTCTCACGCAAGAGATTTTGCAAAATTGTATGAACTACTGCTATTTAAGCACATTATGTTGGATTTGAATGGTAATACAAACCCAATTGTTATGATTTTTACTGACGGAGGACCAGATAAAAACCTCAGGTATCACGAAGCGAGAAAAATAGCCATTCACAACTCCATAACTTTTTTCTTGGATTCTTTAATAATTGCAACAAATACACCACACAGAAGTGCATTTAATCCAGTTGAACGAAGAATGACTCTACTTTCAAGCCAGCTTTCAGGATTTCATTTTTTTTGATTTATGTCATAGTGCCACATAGTAAGAGTTAGTTCTACTATCTTTCTTAATAAATTTTTTATTGTCTTTTCTGACTCCTAGTCATAATGTATTTAAATCCACCACTTTGCACAATTTGTCATATATTAATTTTCTCCATTTTTTTAGTTCACAACTACAAAAATGTTGTGAAATAAAACTTAATGTTGTTTATTTTTTTCTTTTTACTTACAAAAAAAAAAAAAATTTAACAGCATTAAGAAATTCTTGCGGTTTTTTAAACCTAAAAAAATAACTTTTTTCCTTTCAAGATAAACGCAAAAATGAACTCACTTTAGTTTTTCATGCCTTAACTAGTTATTTTGCTTTTTTTTTAGTAATGAATGAAATAAAAATTATTTCATACGAAGACATTTTTAACGAGAATTTGCATTAGTCGAAAATTCGTGAAGTCAAACCGATTTTCTTGGTCCATTGGAGGTTCGAGTTATCGGGAATTAACTGTATTATATTTGATATTGTAAAGGGTTTCATGATTAGATCATAAGATTATATCTTATGATCTAATCATGAATAAATAAAGGCAAAAAAACCTGTACTTTTGTAATTTTTTACTTTCAATACACAAAAATAGTACCAAATTTTTCCGGATGTTCTTATTTTATTTTTAACAGCCCATACTATAAACTTTTAAATGATGTATATGTTGTCTTATCATTGATCTATATATTTAAATGAAAAAAAAATAATTACTATAACTTTGCATCTTAAGGTGGTACATACCTCAAAAAATTCAAATTTTCTGGTCAATTTAACTTGCTGATTTTGAAAAAATTAAATTTTTTTTCGGTCTTAGCAACCAGGATGCTTCCTGATGGAAAAACAATACTAGGAAGAAATCGCCATTCTGATCAGATTATAAACACACTTTAGAAATATTAAAGTTGTGTTGTTTGAGCTGACCTTTTAAATTTCAGAGTAATTGCGTAGTTTTAATGAGTTTTTTTAATTTTGTATTTTTTTAAACTTAGACCCTATATAACTTATAATCTGCCTTGTCAAATATATTGAAATTTTAGCATTTATTCCTTACATAAGAGACTATGATCTTAACTAAAAAAAGTGTAAAAGAATATTTTCCTTCTTTATTTATGACACCTTTTTCAAATATTATTGGGGAAAATTATTGTAACTAACCAAATTAAGTCTTACTTTTGATTTAAAAATTAATTTTTTTTTACTTTAGCATCGCATCATTATCGATTAGCTTGCAAAGTTTGACGTAAATACTTTTTGCAATCGAAAGATATCTAGGAGCAAAAAACCTGCATAATTAGGGTATTACCTTTCTTATTTTTAGGCATAATTTATTTTTAGTTTTTTTTTGCCTTGTAATGATGTGTTTATCATTATAAATCTAAAAGATATTATTATAAATAAATATTTTATGAAATATTTTTTTCACTAAAGTATGTACAACTATTTTTAACATTATATGTATTTAGTGGCTTTTTTCAAATTTTATTGTTTTTATGCTTATTATTTCTTAATAACATTTATTATTCATTATCTATCTCCAACGAATTTAAACTTTTAAGTTGATGAATCATTTGCGTTTTCTCTCTCAATAGAAGTTGGTTAAAATCTTCAAATTCTTTCTAAAAATAATAAATTATAAATTTTACAACTTATCAAAAAAGTTTAAAAAAACTTTTTTTTATAAGTTTTTAAAAACGTACGTTTGCTTTTTTCTTTCCTTCTTCGATCTTTTCATGAAATGCGATAATATAGTCTGCTAAATCGTCCTCTGTTTGATTTCTCCTACTTAGTGATTCTTCTGAGCTGAATTTAACGAATAACAAGAGAATTATAAAAGTATGTATATATATATATATATATATATATATATATATATATATATATATATATATATATATATATATATATAATAAACATACATATGTATGTATGTATGTATGTATGTATGTATGTATGTATGTATGTATGTATGTATGTATATATATATATATATATATATATATATATATAGTCTAAACCAAGAGGAAATTAAAAAGAATCAGTACACCGATAAAAAATATAATTAAAATTGTAAGAAATTGCAAACGGTAAATAAATTGCAAAAAAGATTACGAACTTATGCAAAACTATATACAATATAAAACGACACTCAACGATCAAAATACATTGTTAATAAAAAAGAACTAGATTAATTCAAGTTACATTAAACCAATCAAATGTGGTGAAAACAAAAACATGGTGTTTCACGGAGTCTATCATAAGTTCATTATTATTTCTTATTGCTATTTTACCATTTCTTATTGCTTATACCATTATACCATTTATTACAAAAAAAAAAATGTATTGCAAATAGGCTTGGGAATACCGGACCAAATATCCAATACCGGTATTTCGGTATTGAAAATTTCTAATCTCGGGATTAATACCGGTATTATTATTTTTCCTAAAATAAAAACGAATGAATTAATAATTTAATTAAAATTTGGTTTGGCAATTAAAAAAAACAAATTTATTTATTTAAAGAATAAAAAAAAGAAAAACAAAGTTCAGTAAAATGTTAGTTATATATTAATCATAATATAGTTATATATTAATCATAAGAAAAGGAAGAAAACATAATATTTTAAAGTCCTACTTTTTCTGCAGTTGGTAAAAAATGATTTTTTCTGCAGTTGATAAAAAATGACATTTCTTTTTTTATTGAACGTGTGAGATCTTTTTTGCTTCGGTCGATTCCACCCTCAGGTAATCTGGTGCAGATTTTTTTCGAGCAAATTTAATGCCCTCCCCAACTTTTCATTTAAAGTCAAGAATATTTCATTTCTTTAATCAAATTCATCATAATCGACATTAAATATTATATTTGTATCTGAATTTGAAACGTTGGCTGAAGTAGATGTATCTGTAGATGTATCAGACGTTGTATCTGTAGAACAATAACTTTTGCAATTGCAGCTTCGGTAATGCTCATAAATAATTCATAACTTTTATCGGCTTCATCATCTTTTGGAATTTTATTGGAGTTTCCGTCATGTAAATATTGCAAAACACTTGAAATTTCGTTCAAGAATACGTACTTTTAAAGCTGTTTTTTATTCATAACTTAATGAACATAGATGGTCAGTCATTGATTTCATCATAAATTGAATATCAGCATCTGCAGATAAGTTGCATCCTGTCGTTAGATTGTTTCAACTGTAAGCAATCTGCCGTTTTGTCATTTTTTGTAGGCGAAGATCGAAATATTTTGACCACTTTACGAACTTTTTTAATTAATGATAACATTTGCTGATGTACCAGAAAAGAACTTTCATCATTTTCAATGGAAATTATGAGTAAACCATTTCTATTTTCATAATCTTCATCAATTAATTCGTCATCATCTGTGGAATTCTGCTCTTTTTCAAATCTGGGTGTAGTAACAAATGTAACGTTGGCATCTTCTTCATTATGCAGACTAGCCTCATTATTGGGTTTTTTGTAGAGTACACTTATAATAGCCAACTGAATTCCATGTGCTAAACATAGCTGCTGATGTGCTTTAAATAACCTAACAACCTTTGTCATATCTGCAGTGCCATCAGTGGTAATACCTACAATACTCTTCATTGAAAGCTCAAAATCACTTAACCTATCATTCACAAGCTCAACACATTTTTCTGCTGGAATTGTTTTAAAAACACAAATCAATCCTAGATTCCGAAATTCTTTGTCAGAGTGTACATTAATATTTATGTAACGTCTATTTCTTACCGATGCCCATTCATCGAAAGTTAGAGAAAATCTGTTTCCATTAACAATTCTGCTCGATAATTCTTTAACTACTTGGTCTTGTATATTTCTACTGTAATTCAAGACTTTGTGAATTTTGTAATCCATTGTTTTGTAACCCTTTGGTATGATAGAAAAGTCTCTGGCTGTTAAGGCTTTTCTGATATCATATGTGCAGATAATGTTGAAGGATAAACCATCACATGCAGTCATCCTAGCTAAAATAGCTGATAATGAGTCATCCATTTTATCACTTTTAAAAAAGTTGTTTTTGTTACAGAAGGTTTTGATTTCTGTACAAATTCTGAAGAATCTAAAACTGTGGTGCTACCTACATCTCTTTCTAATAAATAGATTTCATGAACTTTTTTTAAATGGGTATGAAAGACTGCTTGAAGAGCCTCCGTGTGTTTTTATTATTCACTTACACAATTTGCATTTATCACACTACTTTTTCTCTTATAAAATGAAACCACGGAGAATTTTTATCATTTGCTTTGGAATGCTCTTTAAATTCTTGATTATTCATATTGGTGTAAAATACAAATTTTCTAAAAGTTCGAAACATGATAATAAAATGTATAATTCATACTCTGATTAAAAAATTTTACTTACGGTTTGGAATTTTATATGATATTTTAGTTTAACTATTACAGCACATTAAAATAATCTATATCATATTTAATAAATTAATAAATGATCAGAGTAGAACACTCTGGCATTGTTCTCAAAGCAACAAAGAAGTTCATGAACATAACCTTATTGAGTCAACTAATCTTTTCTGTACAGTATATGAATAGCTACAGTAAACAGTTAATAAATTAATTAGTCCAGATGATTATCAAATAAGAAGCAGCCCTTTTTCCAGATAAAATGAATATTTTTAGTACAAGCATAATTATTTATATATTTTTAATATAGACAAAAACATTTTACTTTAAAAACACTTTCCAAAGATATTCTTAAAAACGTCATGAGCGATGAAAGCATTATGAATAAAAGATGGAAGTTAAGAAAAATTTGTAATCAATATTTAGAGTTTGTTGTTACTTTTTTATGTTGCATTAATTACTGGTTTAAAATAAATAAAAAATGAAAATAAAACTAATAAATGTCTGGATTAGGGGTGCTCAAAAAATAAAATTTTTTAAAACGCGAATACACAAGAAGCCAAATTTAGAGCAAATATAAAAAAAATACAATTCCAAAAAAATTCACCTCAAATCTCTCTAAACTATTTGAAAATTTTTTAACTGAATTTTGTTTTTTTGCCTGGTGGAAAATGGCATCTGTGGTTCCAATCTTTAAAAACTCTGAAGAACCCTATACCTACCATCAATCTTTTCTCTATTACTAACAAGGGTCTTTGAACCTTTTAGTAACAAACATTTAATCTCTCATCATGAGTCTAATAACATACTCTCTGACTATGGATTTTGAGCATCTTGTTCTACAGTTATCTGTTATAACATAAACGCATTATCATGCATTATATAGAGGCGACAAAGCATGGTCTATTATTTTTGACATTTCAAAAGCTTTTGATAAAGCTTGGCATGCTGGACTGGCATCCTGTTTCTCTTCTAACGATCTTCTTGACAATCTCACCTCTAAAGTAATTTGATAATGACAGAATTATATTTTTTGGACAAAAAGTCATCAATTTTTGTTCTCTTAGTACCTGATCTTGAGAGCGATCTCACTAACTCCACCTGTATTAATCGATTAATTGAGCCAGTGCCACATCGTTGTGCAGCTGTTATCACTGAAAAGGGTATGGCTACAAGATATTAATATAAAAATATAATTGAATTACATTGAAAAACATGTGGAAAAATAATTTCTCTAATGAAAAAAATTGGCCAGTGACTTTGGCACTTGCAAATATAAAATGTGTAATAATAAATATATTTCCAAACATAAAAAATATATTGTTTCCACTACACCATATAAATAATAAAGTTTCTACAAATATGTTAAGATATTGAATGTCAGCATCTAAATAAATAAGAAACATATATGTTCATACCCATATATATCCATATTATGTTTGCATAAATGGGCCTCTTATTTAACCTCCTGGATCCAAGCAGGTATTGAAGTTTTCATTCCTTTTCTTTGGTTTTAAATCAAACCTAATTCTACTTTGCATTTTACACCTTCTTGCGCAATTGGTATATTAAACCGTTATCATTTTATTTGTGTGTTTTACCAGAACATCTCTCTTAAGAACAAATGTCTTTTTATTATTGGGAGAAGATAATGTAGAAGAGTTCTGTCTGATGCAGAGCTCCATTAAACTCAGTTTACTAAATCTTGTATCTCATCTCAGATGTTAAGTTTTAGAGTATATTGAAAAATCTTTAAGAGTGTCATTAACTAAAGTAAGTCTGAAATTACATCTTTAATTCATGGGTCTGATCTTATTACTTCTCCCAAGAATAAGGCAAAGTTATGTGCAAAGAAATTTTCCTCTAATTTGACTCTTGAATGTAATGGCCATACTTTTCTTGCCATTCCAGTTAAACAAATTAACCCATTGTAAGACATCCAAATCACTCCAGTTTCTGATGCTAAAGTAAATTCTCAACTATAATTTTCTATGGCTTGTGGTTCTGCCAACATTTTTATTATAGTCTTACAAAGGTGTTGAACTTGAACACAAGAACTCTCTTCAATCTATGCCAAACTATTATTAAGTGGTAAATAAGTGGTTCCAAAATTTAAAAACTCTAGAAAGCACTCAGACCTCTCCAACTATCTTATGATAAGGATCTATCTAACCGCAGTATTAAAGTCATTCTTAAAGGCCTACGCTCTTCTTCATTTCTAGTAACTTTAGGAGTACTGCAAGGCCCCATCCTTGCTCCTGTATCATTTCTTTACATTGATAACTTTTTTGACAATCTTACATCTAAAGTGGATCTATTTGCTGACAACTCTACTTTATACTCTTGTCTTGATAAATGTTCTTCACTTTTGATCTCTTAGAGCAAGCAGTTAATCTCTAATCTGATCTCTCTTCTGTAACAGCTTGGAGCACAGAGTGACCTGTGGATTTCAAGTATAAAACTGTTAATTACAAATATTTAATATATAGTGATTTTAATATATAGTGAAAATTTTATTTTATATATAGTTATGTATAATTTTATATATTTTATTTAATATATAGTGAAAACAAACATTAATTTTATTTGTTAGTCAAACAAAAGATGAAAGGTGTGAAACCTGAGTCATAGAATAATGGAAAATGTAGATAATTAGTCTAATACATCTGTCATAGAGTAATAGAAAACGTTGATTAGAGCTGGAGTGAAATATATATATATATATATATATATATATATATATATATATATATATATATATATATATATATTTGTGTGTCAAAGTACATGCATATTTTAATTTTATACATAACTAACACATATTGTAAAGATATGCATGTAAAATTACACAGATATGCTTGTAACAGCGTGTGCATTAAAATATCATAATAACATTTGTTTTAAAATTTAATGGATCTATTAATAATATATAAATCTTTTCTACAATTGAAGAATAATTTATATAAATATGATATAGTATATATTATAGCTTATTTATCATAAAAGTAAACTTATTTGTTCACGCTCGTTTTCTTTGGATATTATTTTTTATTATTTTTAAAATTATAGAAAATTCCTCCGATAGCAGTTTTAACTGTAGAGTATAGCAGTAAATTTTGGTAGTAACAATCTTTCGATAACTAAATTTGCTTAGTAAGTCTATGGTCAACAATAAACACCTGCTTCAATAACTATCAGAAGAAAACAACAGGTGTGTTATAATAAAGTTGTATGAGTTATAATTCCTTAAATATAAGATCCTAAAATAATCCCTTTAAATAATAAAATTGTCTAGGTTATAATTCCCTAACCATTATGAACTCTAAGCTGTCATAAAGACAGCCTAAAGTTTTTGATTGGTTGTTTTTGATTGGTTGTTTTAAGCAATGGAAAGTAAGTAATGAAATTTTATGAGGTATCATAAAACTTTATGAGGTACATAGTTGTATCATTAGGAAACAATACCACATTAGTAGTCTGTCAGAAAACTGTTAATAGTGATGAAAAATGGCAAAAGATAAAAGGTTTTATCTTTTGATAAAAAATACCACAGAGACTACTCGTAATAAAGAGTGTTGTCTATTGAAGACAACTTTATTATGGTAATCAGAAAAAAATGAATAACTTTAAAAACAAATACACGAGATAAAGAGCTTATGGAGAAGACCAACTTGCATGTTTTCATCATAACCTTTTGATATGTCAAGAGCAATGGGGCTTCATTGCTTTTTATTTAACAGACAATAGAATTTTTTGGTTATGAATATGGTCAATTAAATTCCACTGGAACTCAATTAAAAGTTCCTTTAAAACGCTTTTTTCATTTGACTATTAATTAAAGATTATTTAAAGCGGTGATAAAAAAAGCTAATAAATAATTTATTTTTAAAAATTGTTTTTAACTATATATTTTTTTAAATGTAATGCAATTTAACAACATATACAAGGAAACAAGAAGTGAAACATCATAGTTTTACAAAAGTGAATACTGAAAAAAATACTTTATCAAAAATTTAACAATCAAAGGTAATATTAGAAATTTAAAACAACAAATAACATTTTTAAGAATATTTGTTATTCAGTTGTTGCATTTTTATTTAGTCTCTAAATTCAAAACATATTTTTAAAATAACCTTTTGCGAAGTTGAAGCAGATGTTGAACCAGGGATTCATGGAGTTGATCTAATTTTTTTACTTCATTCTCTAATAATTGATCTTCCTCGCGAATTTTTTCCAACTGCATTAGACATTCTTTTTCAAAGCACTATTATAAAAAATACAATTATTACAGTTGAAATAAATATTACAACAATCATTATTAATACTGCTACTGCTACCACCACCTACTACTACTACAGTAACAACAACAACAATAATGGCAACAATGACTACTACTACTGTTAATAAACTGAAATGTATTTATCCATGTTTGTATATATGTATGTATCTAAGTATTTGTATATGTATGTAATTATTAAAAAACTTGAAAATATTTTCCCCCTTACATCAGTATCTTCTTTTTTCAAACTATTTAATGTTGCTTGCAAGCTTGCAAGCTCATATTGCTTTAGTTTTAGCAGTTCGCTACACTAAAAAATAAGAAGAAAAAAATTATTTACTTATAAAGATATTATTTATAACTAACTGCATTACAAAAAATATAAGATAAAATATAAAATGAAAAATAAATTTACTAAAATTTTATCTTTTCATAGCTTTACAAAAAAATATAATATCAAATATAACATAAAAAATAAATTTATTGAAATCTTATCTTTTTAAATTTTAATTTCCATGAACCATTATTACAAAAAACCATTTTTTTTTAATTTTAGCAGCAAAGCATCTTGTCATAATAATAAAACAATAACAATAATAATAATAACAATAAAAATAATAATAATAGTAATAAAAACGAAAATAAAAAATTTCTATAGATGTTTTTGCTTTAATTTATTGTATAAACCAATATATGACACTTTGTGTATTTTTCCATTGATTGACACCAACTTTATTTCTAAATTCACTGTTGATTTTTGATAGAAAAAATTTAAAAACTCTTCCCACTTTTTGCTGGATAGCCAAACAGCTAGGTTGTTTAAAAAACTATCCATGTGATCTTTTTAAGTGATAAAACAATTGGAAGTACCATTTAATTTACTGTAAGTAAATACTTTTTAATTAACCATGATGTTGTCTGTTGAAAACATCATGATTAATTAAAAGGTGTTTACTTTATTTGTTAATTGTTTACAATATTTATCAGATTTTGTTCAGCCTTTTTATATATGGGTGTAAGGACGTTCTTAAAGAGAGCTATACTCAATACTGTCAGGATTTGTTGTTTACTTTATAAAATTTTATATTTTTATTTAAATCAATTAAATCATTTTCAATCAAAAACATTTTTTTTATATATGGAGGACTTTTAGCAGATTTAATGCTATAGTTTACGAGCTTGGATGAATTAGTTTCATCTGAAATTGTTAATAAATAAAAAAGCTTTCTACTTCATTTTGTAAAGTGCTTTAGTCTTTTCCAGTAACTGTTATCAGTCTTGTGCCCCTCCCCCAAAAAAAAACCTCATTAGGGCCCTAATGTTATAAAAAATTTTCTACTTGGTATTAATAAATGTGTTCTAGGCATGTTGTATCGTACATTCAGTCACATGATTTCACAATTACCTAAAATTCTAAACACAACATTTGCACAACCTCATTTGGAATTCGTAGTAGCAGCCAGCAATGTATCAACAAGAATGATATTGATAAAATTGAAAAAATAACTAAGACAAGCTACCTGTTTAATACCTTCATCAACTTTTATACAAAGATTGTCTGTATCTACAAAATTTAACTTCTTTAGAAACCCGTCAAATTAGAGGGGGATCTGATGCAAGCATACAAAATTATTAGCAAGATAGACATTGTCTCATCAAGTAAACACCATGTTCTGCGTGTTGGGGTTTCAAATCCAATAAAACTAGAGAACATCATCTAAAAATGTTGAGAGAATTTGCACAAAGTTGCGAGCAAAGAGTATTTTTACAAATTGAGTAGCAAATCATTGGAGTGCATTACCGTCAAGGTTTGTGTGCACTATATGTAGTTTTTATATATTGATCTAAATTTATACTTAAATCAATACACTACATGTAGTTTTTATATATTGATTTAAATATGAATTTGAGTATGTAGTAGATAAGGCTGCCATAACCTATAGGTTATACAGGGAAACCTGTTGCAGCATTTTATTACTACTACTATCTTCTGAAAATAGTGACATAACCTGACTGATTGCAACAAAATGATAATTACACAGCAATATCTTTTTCAAAAAGGTCTTAGACTAGTTTCTTTTGTTTGCAAATATTTTAAAAACATTACAAGTAGAAAAAAATAAAGATTCATAGTTCCTTCATATTTTCCTTGTCATTCAATGAAAAATTAGGAATTTCATGACCTTTTCCATGACCAAATAAAATTTTATGACATTTCCATGATTTCAATGACCAGTGGCTACCCTGACAGTATAAAGCATAAAAAAAGTAGAGCTGAAAAAGGAGAAAAAAAATTATTTAAATATACATCACATTAAAATTTTACAACAGAAAAAAAGATAATAAATATATAATAAAATGTAAAATTCACTTTAACACAAGTTTATGAGCTTATCAATGCAAAAACAATTTAGAAATAATTCTTGAGATAGTATTAGTTCAAGAAAACCTGAAAATACAAGCGTTACCTAATTATCTACTGTACTGTCTGCTGTAGAAACAATTTTTCCTAATTTAGAAGACATTGTATCAATATACAACTTTTGGTACCAACTGAATAGTGAATTTTGATAAAACCAGTATTACAACAGTTTAAAAAACTCCATAGGTGTTAGCAGAAAAAACACTGAGCAATTGCTTTGTTGAAAAGAGGTGAACTGGTCACTTTTGAGAAATTACTGGTCTAAGCCTGTTTGAAAAACAGTCAACTGTTTTTAGAATCAAAAATATACAAATTCCAGCAAAGAAAAAACTTATCGTTTTGCTTTGGAATAACCATGAGCAACCTTGCACTTAATTTAACGCAATTAACTATTTTTGTGATAATGGAATAGTTTATTTGTCATTTTCACCACAAACACACTATAAACTCCAACCCCTTGACATTGCTGTCTGAAATATTTTGGCAAAATTTAAAGTAGCTTTTAATAACATGCATAATAATCACCCTGAAAAAGCAATAACTGTTTACAATATTCCAAGCCTTGCTAAATATCTCTTATTTAAATTGTTTCCTGCAAAAAATATTACAAACACATTTGCATAACCTGGAATTATATATTGGCAAATATATACCAAAGACCATAATTCCAGATTTGTCTTAAAAAACTTTTTTTTTAAGTAATTAACAGCAAATGTATTTTTGATATGATACAATATAATGATCATGAATAAAAATTAGAAAAACTAATTTTTTGTTTTGTTTTAGGTTTTTCACTAATATTTGCTATGAATCAAAGTACATGTATCAATGACTGACATGTATCAATGCCTTCTTTGATGAGGACAGTTTAATAAGGACTAAATTTTTTTATTTAATGAAACATTTTTAAACAAAAAAATCTTAGATGGAACTCATTTATTTCAAATAAAATAGTTAAAAAGCAACATAACTAAATGAAAATAAAGTTTTAGAATGAATTCAATAAAATTAGTTATGTAAGTTATGAAAAATGTTAATATATATATATACTAAAAGTACATAAAACATTTATAACTAACTCAAACAAAAACCAGGTTCATAACCTATGATAATTTTATCCTAATACATATGTATATGTTAAAAATAATATAATATGTAAAATAATATATACATACATAAATATATATAATCAGCCCTCGGAATAAGGGTCGGCATTTGGCAATGCCAAACTAAAAGTGTTTGAAATCGGAAAAAAATTGCCGACCTCGCTTATATGCTTTATAGTAAGACTTTTGAATCAAATTTATCTTGCCAACCTGATGCCGACCTTTAAAAGATTGAGGCCGGCAAATTATTTCAGACCTCAGTTTTCCTAATTCCGAGGGTTGATATGTGAATATACATACTTTAATACATTGTGCTTTGTTATTACCTCAACAAATTTTTCCACCTCAGCTGATTTATCAGATTTTAACCGACATTTCTCTTCTGCAATTATCTTCTTCAAATTTGTTAGCAATATCTAATTTAATTAAAATACAAAACATATTTTAAAAAGAACATTAAAAAATATGTTTGAGGTTTATTTTTCTTATCACATTGTAATGTCTGATTACCAACAAAAATAGTTAAAACAACTAAAAAAAAAGTTTTACTTTTTAAGCAAATTAAACACTAAATAAACTAAATTAGGGGTCATCCAACTCATACAAAAATTGTTACTAAAGAGTTGAGATATTGTGACAAAGAGGGGGGAGGGTTGGAAAGAGGGAAAAACGAAATACGTGTAACTTGTGGACAACCCTATATAAGGAATTAACTTATGAGTGTATTTTAAACTAAATACATACATCTTTTAAATAAGAGTTTAAAAAGTAAAATTAAAAAATAAAAGTACTTCAATATTGTTTCAAAAAAAATTTATTTAGGCATTGGAGTTAAATACTTAGAGAGAAACTTTGAAAATGAAAGAAACATCAGACAAAAAGTCTATTCAATTTATCACTTTAAACTCAAAAAAAAATTCAAGCAAAATATAACACATATACTACAACGAAATTCAAATAGGATTAAAGTTCAACTAAAAAATCTGTAATTAGGGCTGTGGAGTCGGAGTTGTGGAGTTGCAGTTGCAACATTTTTAGCGGAGTTGGAGTCAGAGTTGCTGAACAAAATTGTGACTCTGACTCCAATAGTAAAACTTCTTGGTATTGCACATGCATGTACAAAATATTTAACCTTCAAAGAACTTTTCATATACTTTCATATACATATACAAAAAAAATTTTTTTAATTGCGTAGTATTTTTTAAAGAATTCAAAGAATTTTTCAAAAATTTTGCTTTGGAGTCGAAGTCATACTCTGAAAATTTGGAGTCGGAGTCTGTACTTTTTTTTTCAACTCCACACCCCTGTCTGTAATGTTATTATCAAAATCGGTAATTTTTTAGGAACTAACATAGTTGTAAAAAAAACTGAAATACTTTACAAATTATAAGTTAGATAACATCTTAAAGTTACACATAAGTAAATCTGTAAACTATTATGTGCAGATTACATGGTTACAACTTAAAAACTATAAAATATAGATCATTGCTTTGTCAGGACAATATAATGAGCTCTAAGTTATGACTTTGGGTTAATTAGCAGGATTGATCCAACTGCATAGCTCATCAATTGGGATGTTGTGCTCTATTTATGAGTAAAGTTCTCTTTAAACTTAAATTATGCCAAAAGTAACCCAAAACATTAAACATAAAAAACCATCCCTACCATCTAACTGTTTTAATATATCTTTTACAAATATTCATGGTCTACAAAGCAACCATTCATAAGTTGAATCTCACCTTTTGTAAAACTCACCAGACTTGATTGCTCTTTGTGAAACTCATTTAAATTCCACTGTTACTTCTTCAGATCTCAGTTTTGATAGGTACTACCCTTTGATTCGCAAAGACCTTTGATTCGCAATAGTCACATGCTTGACTTGGGTTATACATAAGCATCAACTCACCTATTTGTTTTGATATCAGGTATGAATTCTTTAACCATTCTTTTATGAGCTTCCACTTAGAACCTCTTCACTCTATCACCTTTCTCTTTGTTCTTTATTGTTCTTCTTCTTCCTAAGACTTCAGTCTTTTAGATATAATTTCTGTTCAAATTGACCATGCCCTTTCTATTTACCCCTGTCAATATTGTTGTTATTGGAGACTTTAATGCTTATCACACTGAATAGCTTAGCTGTAACACCACTGACCCTGCTAGCACTAAAGCCCATAACTTCTGCATTTCTCAATCTCTTACTCAGGTAGTTAACTTTGTGACTCATTTTCCAGACAACCCTAATCACTTCCCTTCACTCCATAATTTGTGTCTTTTCTCTGACCCTAGCTTGTGTTCAGTTTCTCCTCTTTCTCCCTTAGGTGGTTCTGAACATGCAATCATCTCTATAAATCTTTCATCTCGTATTCTTATTCTTTGGACTCGCCTATCATCACACTACTTACTACTATTATCCTAAAGCTGATTTAGATTCCTTCAAGGATTTTCTTTGTAACAGTCCTTGGGCTGATGTCTTTTCTCTCTCCGCTGATAAATACGCCTCCTACGCAACCTCTTGGATTCTTGTTGGTTCCATGTCAAGTCTCATTCTACTCCATTGTTTTCACCTACTTTTGCAGCTGCTATTTCTAATAGTAATAATTTTTTTCATCTTTTTCAAAAGAACAACTTTTGTGTGAACAAATACCTATTTATTATGGCAAGAAATCAATGCGAAAAGGTGCTGTCTGATGTTAAGCTCCACTACTCCCAGTTCACTAAATCTTGCATCCTATCCCAAAAGTTAGGCTCTAGAGACTTTCGGAAAGTTTTTGAGATTATCAAATCATTTCTTTCTAACCGCTTTATCAAAGTCATTCTTGACTCTTCTTTATTCCTTCTTATAACTTCTTGGTACCTTAAGATTCTATCCTTGGTTCCATTTTGTTTATCGGTATTCTTATCATTTTTGCTTCTAAAGCGGTAGTGGTGTAGTAGTAGAGCGCTTGCCTTATAAGAGAGAAGTTCCGAGTTTGATCCTCACCACATTCCTGGTAGTACCGCACTAAACTTGTTTCTCAGCACAGCGGCCTTGTTTGTTAAGTTTCATGTTTCGGAGTTATAGAGTTGAGAGAAGGTTTGTAACCACAACTAATTTAGCCTCCTCGACTGTAGTGGCCTCCATGGCCTTGGGGAGGTGATCTTAAATTGAAAAAAAAAATCTACATCAATGATCTTCTTGACAACCTTACATCTAAAGTGTAAGGTTGTCAAGACTCTACTTGCTGATGACTCAATTTTATACTCCTGTCTAGACAAAAAGTCTTTCATTTTTATGCTACCCTCTCACTAAGTCCTCTTCTTTACATCTTCTTGGACTATTGTTCACTACTGATATTTCATGGAAACTGTATATACGATAAATTGTTAGCATCTGCTAAGGTTGCTTCTCTTTATCGTGCTCGCCATTTTCTTACTCCTGATTCCATTAATTAAAAACTTTTATTTGTCTAGTTTTTTCTCCTGCACTTCAACCCTTTGGAACTCTCTCTTATCTTCATGCTAAACAGGTCTTATCAAATATTCACTAATGGTGGCGAAATTTTAGGTCTTTTGAAAACATTTAATAATAAAAAGTTTAATGAAAAGATTGTACGAGAAAAAAAAAACATTCAAAGAAAATAATAAAATAAAAACTCTAATCAAGTATATAAAAGTCAACCATTGATTTTACCCTGAAATATAAAATACGCACCAACAAATTTAATCAAAAATATAATTTAAAATATTAAAAAATGTAATTAAAAAAAAGAGCTTATCATCAACAATAAAATATTTTAAACGATTTTTTCTAAATATTTTAGTCTAAAAACTTTTATGTATTTTATGAATTATGAATATTATTATTTTCGAAATACATCCAGGTTGTTTATGCTTATTTTTTAAAAGTACAATTTTTAAAAGTACAAAAGTACCAATCTACCTTAACCGGTAAGAACTCATTTTGGGATGTCAAAACAGCAATTTTGCTCATTTCAGGCGGTTGTTGACCGTTGACCGCCCGTTATTTTGTAAGCTGATATAATTCTCTATATAAATATAGGAAATCAGAAAAATTTTCAGTGATAAAAGAAAAACTTGTTCTTTTAATGGTAAGAATTTTTTTTTTAATTCAAGAATCCTTTTAAAACTCAAATATTATGAAAACTAAAATATTTTTAAATAAAGATATCTTTCAAATTCTATAATCAAACTTATTATTATACAATGTTAAAAAAAATCTTTACTTTAGCTTTGTCTTTGTTTCCATTAAATAAAGATAAATCATTTTGCTTGTGATCAAAGTGCAACTTTATTGAATTTCCTTGTAATACTTTTTGAGCAAGAGGATTAAAAGTCAGCTCCTCTGCAATGTCATTATATTTATTTAGGATATCTAATGCCTGAAATTTAAAAATATTTTTTATTGTAACAATAATCAAATTTTTTTTTTTAATTTTTTTTTGTCTAAATTTATACAATTAATAATTTAAATAAATTTAACAAAACCATATTACCAAATCATAACTTTTTGAAAAACGTATTTCACTTTCGTGATTCGCCTCTTCAAGACGATCTTTTTCATTATTTAATTTTTGTAACTCATTGCAAACTTCAGAACTTTTGGTTTTAAGTTCAGCTTGATTGGCTGGATTTCCTTTCTATATTAATAACATTAAACCATCAAAAAACTAATTCTAATTTTGAACAAATTATTTGTGCATAATTTTGAATTCTAATTTTGAACAAAGTTATTTATGTATAAAATTAAAGCTTACTTTTTGACGGTACTTCAAAGCTATATAAATATTTTCTGTATTAGATTAAATAAATACAAACATATAAGTATAATAATTACAAATAAACATAAAATAAAAAAATAGCTGAAATAGTTGCAATAAAAACTCGAAAAGATAACAAAATATGTCAAAAAAGGACCATTAGGTCCTTTGGATGTTTTTTTTCTTTTTGCTAAGTATTTAATGAATTGCAAGAATTAATGAAAAACGTTATGTCTATCCACTAATCTCAGATTACTTATATTTAAGAATAAAAGTTCTAGAGTAAACAAGTCTAAAATCCCATCTCTCATTCATCAGTGTCCTCTAGAACTTTTGTACTTTCTAAAAAATTTAACAAGTCCTTATTAATTATTGAAGCGTTTTGAATCTTGTTTTCTTGCCTGCTGAAAAATGAAAAATGTGGTTTCTATTTTTATATACTCTGGAGATTGCTATGAACTTTTTAACTACTACCCAGTCAGATGACTTACTATTATTAATAAGGTCTTTGAATTTTTATTTAACAAACTTCTAATATCTCACTTGGAGTCCAATAGCTTACTCTGAAAACCAATACTGATTTTAATCCAGTCATTTTACTATTGATTTGTAACTATATTATCAGAAAGGTTCTATAATGCATTAGATTAAATCACCTATTTTTAACTGCAGTATTAAAGTTATCCTTAATGGACAATACTCACTTTTATTTCTCCTTTATATACCCTGGCTGGGGTACAACAAGGTTCCACCCATAGTCCTGTGTTGTTTTTTGTCTACAATCTTCTTGATAATTTTACCTATTTTTTAAAGTTGATCATAATTCATCAACTTTTCAAGTGATCAAAATTCATCAACTTTTTGATCACTTAAAACAGGCAGCAAATCTATAATATGATCCTATGTTTGTGACAGCTTGGGAGACAGTGGCTGGTGAATTTTAACCTAAAGAAGACCCAGTTGTTTACTGCTAAAAGTAACTGTTACAAAGTTAATACTCCTATATTGATGGATGGTAATGATTCTGTAATGAGTCCAAAACTTTGCATATTATTAGATCATCTTTCACAGCAGGCCTCTTATGGAAACCATACACAACATTCATTGCAAACAAAGCATCTGCTAAGATTCTTTGTTGCTGACTATTTCTGAAATCTAAATTGTCTATAAATGCATTGTAAAAATACCCTGTACTACATTTACAAAAATAGATTAATACAAGACCAAGTAAAGGTAAGAAGAAAAATAAGTTTCAAAAAACTTTATTATAAAATAAACAATGTAATCAAGACAACACTAAGAACTAAGAAACAAAAAAAAAAACTTGTGAAAAGTGAATAAATTGGCAGATTTTGCCAATTAATTCACTTTTCACATACACAAAAATTCAGACAAAAAATTCAGCTAAATCTAGTTCCGGGTTTCGAGGAACTGCATGTCCTGCATAGGTAGAAGGTTATGGATAGGTAGTATGGTAGTATATTGGCTATGCATAGATAGTAGGTACACAATTGACTCAGATTGCTACAAATTAAATTAGAAAAAAAATCATTCACTCAGTCTGCATCTACTTTTCTAATTAAAATAGAAAAATAAATCATACACTCAGTCTGCATCTGCTTTTATAATTAAAATAGAAAAATAAATCATACACTCATTCTGCATCTGCTTTTCTAATTAAAATAGAAAAAAAAATCATACACTCAGTCTGCATCTGCTTTTCTAATTAAAATAGAAAAAAAAATCATACACTCAGTCTGCATCTGCTTTTCTAATTAAAATAGAAAAAAAAAATCACACACTCAGTCTGCATCTGCTTTTCTAATTAAAATAGAAAAAAAATCATACACTCAGTCTGCATCTGCTTTTCTAATTAAAATAGAAAAAAAAAATCACACACTCAGTCTGCATCTGCTTTTCTAATTAAAATAGAAAAAAAATCATACACTCAGCCTGCATCTGCTTTTCTAATTAAAATAGAAAAAAAAATCATACACTCAGTCTGCATCTACTTTTCTAATTAAAATAGAAAAAAAAATCATACACTCAGCCTGCATCTGCTTTTCTAATTAAAATTGAAAAAAAAATCATACACTCAGTCTGCATCTGCTTTTCTAATTTAAATAGAAAAAAAAATCATACACTCAGCCTGCATCTGCTCTTCTAATTGTTCAGATTGGTGTTTAAGAACAACCAACTCTTGGTCTAACTTTTCAATGGTCATCTCGTCCTCTTGGCTTGTTTAAAAAGAGAGAAAAAACTTTAATTTTATATACTAAAAACTATTATTTTCAACATTTTATTTTTGGTTTTTTATACTTTGTTTATAAATTTGTTTGTTTTCATTGTAGTATGTGCATTAAAAAAAAATCAATTTGAATATTTATCCTTATTTAAAAAAAGATTTACTTACATTCCTTCTTCAATTAACATTTTTTCACGAACCGCATCCTGTAAAACATCCTGAAAATAAAATAAACTTGTTGAATTTATAATTATCTAAGCCTTATTAGTTTAGGCTAGTTAGTCAGCCTAGTTTGGCCAGCCAGGATTGGCCAGGTTAGTTGTAGTTAGCCAGCAAGATGTGGCCAGGTTTTAAAAATAATTCACCTAAACTAGATAAAAGCATATTTTTAAACTAGGTTTTTAAAAATAATAACTCAATACTGAGTAGCAAATGCAAACAATACTATTAAATAAGATCATACTGGCTCTGATTCGAGCTTAGCTAGTTCTTTTTTTAATTCATCAACATCGTTGCTCAATGATTCGTAGTCTAAATATATTAAAAACGAAGGCGAAAAATTTTTTTTTTAGATTTTTTAAAGTATTGAAAATAGTTGCTAATACAGAAAAAAATTATAATATTTAACAAATAGTTGAGTAGAAAACTAAAACAGAATAAGAAAAACAAAGAAGAAAGAAGAAAAAAAACAAAGAAACATATATTCAAATAACCAATAACATCAAACAAATAAAAAATACTTTAAAAGAAAAACTTGTATTAAGAAAAAAATTTCACAGAATGTAATTTGAGACTTCTCACAACAGTATTAAAACTAAGTTTAAATTTTGGATACATATTGAGCAACTCGTTAAAAAATCATATTTTGCCAAATTTGGATAATCCTGGATAATTATAACTATTTAGATTTAATAGCACACAAACTCACTATGGCTTTAGTATGAATTTAAAAGCAAACAAACTCACTATACCTTTAGCATGAATTTAAAAGCACACAAACTCACTATGGCTTTAGTATGAATTTAAAAGCACACAAACTTACTATGGCTTTAGTATAGATTTAGTAACCAACAAGAAATCAACAAGAAGAGTGTATACAGTATTGTTAAAACTTAGTAAACAAAGAAAAAAAAAGTTGAATATGAAATTTAAAAAAATTTATTTCTTAACTTGTTTCATATAACATTATTTATTAAAAAACTTGAAAAGTAAAAACTATACATAAACAAAAAATGCAATCAAACCTTCAATAGAACATCCAGCCATTGTCACTATGAGATATAAAAAACAAAAAAAAAATTTAATATGATAAAACAATCTATCAGTAGTAATATATTTAAGTCTTTATATTGCAGGCTCAGACCAAAAAGGTTGTAACTGACAGTTTTGTGAAACAAAGAAAAAACAGTTTGAAAGTTGAGATGTCTAGCATAAATCAATGAAAATCCAAAATGTTCTGATATTTGACGCAAAAAAGAGTTATTAAACAATTATTCTTATTATAAAATAATGTCTTCTAGATCATGTAAAACTTAAACAACCTAAATCATCAGAAAATTAATTTAAATTTATAACATATAAAACCTAATCCACGCCCTTCACGTGGCATGGGGAGGAAAATTTTGAGAAAATTCAACCTTATTCAGGTTTACCCCTCTCTTATTAGCAAGATCTTTAAGTCTTTGATTAACGAATTTCTAACATTCAGTCTTGAATCAAATAACTTACTGTCTGACAACTAATATGATTTTTGATCTTCTCGTTCTTTGGCTGACTTACTGACTGCTGTGACTGAAAGATCTTTCAGTCATATAACTATCGCCTCTAGTTTCATCAACCAAAACTCATTCATAATTCAACAAAGTCACATCCTTTTACTGCATTTGTCCCTGCTCTAAAAAATTTTATTTGTTTAGTTTTTTGCCCGCACTTCAACCCTTTGGATCTCTCTCCCATCTTTACATTTTCCTGACTCATACAACCTACAACTTTTCAAGTCTTTTTTCAAAACTCTTTCCTTGCCCTTAACTCTATTCCTTGTTTTCAAGTACCTATTAACTTAATTGAGGTTGCTTGCAGCCTTGTTGGGAGTGAATCTGAACAAAAAATTAAAAACAAAAAAAAGTGCAGTAGATTATATTTTACTAGTAGCAGGTTCTGATCATGACCTGATCTCAAGGTCATAATAAGATCTAAATAAATTTTCAGACAATTAAAAAAAGTACTTTTTGCTTTTCAAAGTCAAAACAGTTTTCAAGTTAAAACAGTTTTCTTTTATTAACAATGATCTTTTTTTTTTTTCCTAATTTTTTGCTTTTATTTTTAACTAAAAATAAAAAGTATTATCTTCATAAAATATTATTCTTATTTATTTTTGGTTTTAATATTTGATATATTATATACTTTAATACTTTTTCTATGTCATTTTGATTACATTAAAAGTATTGTTTAAACACAGTTTAATTTTAGCTTAATGAGTTTAATGTCATTTACTATTTTTTACCAACTCTTTATAAGTAGTATTCTTTTTATTATTTTATATTATTTTCATGAAGTAATCTTTATTTTAAAATGCTGCTAACAATAGACAATTCTGGGAGGTTTATTAAAACCTATCATGTAAAATACATTTATACAAAAGCACATATGTAAAATACATTATGTGAAATATATTGATACAAAAGTGTTGTTTTATTATGCTATGCTTATTTGTATTAGTATATTTATATATATTTTTCTTTCAAAATATGCTTTGTTCAAAAAAGAATTCTCCTCTACTCTAATGTACTTCATTTTTCCCTCAGGCGCTCAATTTATATGCCAAAGTTTTTAAATAAAATACATTTATACAAAAGTGTTTTTTTATTATGCTACACTTATTTGCAAAAAAAAATTTATTTTTGTAAAGTTTTTTATACTTATACTTATTTTTATACTCTATATTTATTTCATTTAATTCATTTAATTACTTTGTTAGATTTGACTACTATATGAATTTTATATGTGGAGGATCAAAATTAAACATTTTGACCATTAAAAACTAACGTAGAACCATGTTATAGAGCCTCAAGATCTCTGAAAAACCATATTTAATCAGATTTTTGTATGTTATAAGTTAAATAATATTTTAAAAAACAGGCGAAATATATGGATACGTTGCAAAAGAATTCATCATGTTATTCCAGATTTTAGTTTGTCTATAACTAGTATTAACGTCTAGTAGAACTATGTTTCAAAATTAATTAAACAAACCAAACTATTGGTTTGACCATATATAAAATTATATTCAGCACTCATTTACTCCTGATGAAGTCTGTATACATATAATATCCCATATCTATTAGGTATGGCAACACTGTTTTACCAGTAAATGAAATCTTAATGCCTAATTTTATAACCGTTAATTAATTTGGTTATTACCAGTAAAATCGTTAAAAATTATTATAAAAAACCAAAGAAACATCCATCCATTAAGAAATTACACTCTTAAAAAAAAATGACTTTTCACAAATAACTTTTCACAAATGGCTTTTCACAAACAATTTTTAAAAATATGTTTCAGTTATTTAATGAAAATTTTTGAGGCTATCCAGTATAAATTTTCACTAAAAATATCATTTTTTAAGTGAAGAAAAATCATATATCATAAAAACACCATGACAATATTTATATCATAAAATCATCATAACTTAAAATCATCATAATGAGATAGAAATTGCTGAAGTTTTATTAAACATTTTCATAATTAATATTGTTATGGACAAGGATATACAAAAAAAATTCAAAGTTTTTGCAATTAACAGCTAAAGATGGTTTACTATTTGCTGTGTTGGTACATTTTATGAATTAAGAATACTGTTAAGTGCTAACGGTTATACAAATATTCTAAAGTCTCTAAATACAATTCCAAAAATTGTGAATGAGTATGCAGAAAAAATATGCCATAAAATCTTAGCCCAACTAAAAACACAAACTAATCAAAGTAAAGAGTTTAGTACCACATTAGATAAGTGATAATAAATTGTTGTTATATGAATGTAAATGTACAAACTTTGGAATCCTGGTGTAAAATATATATCTCTTTTAAAGCTGATAAATATATAGCTCTATAAAAATATAAAAAAGAAATATTTATATAAATATATATATATATATATATATATATATATATATATTATATATATATATATATATATATATATATATATATATATATATATATATATATATATATATATATATATATATATATATAAATATTTCTCTTTTTATAGAGAAAAATAAAACATTGTGTTGGACAATATTGTTTTAATTATGGCAGATGGACCATGAGTAATAAAAAAGTAGAAAAGTTAATTAGTGTAAATCATCAATTGTGTTTAGTGTCCATCATATAACTGGCTGATTATCAGACATGGAAATATAGGGTTGCTGATAGAAGACTTGAAAAATTGTTTTTTTACTAATAAATTGTGTATTTCAGAATAGTTCTAAAAAATGTGCTAGACTATCAGTAATTTACTGGTTAATCGGTAAAGGATTCTTCTAATAATGACAAAATTCAATAACTTAGCAATCCCTAAATATGAAACATATTTACTGGTGCAATAAAATACAGTACAATATTATAATAAAGATTATTTTTGAAACATTGTCAAACCAATAAGATTTTGTTAGGATAGATTATGTGACATCAACATGATAATCCAACCATCTTCTGTAACCTAACATCTGCAAAAACATTTTCACATGCTGAGTGACTTTTTTTACACATCTTTCTACAGCTTGAGTGTAGCAACATCAGTTTGGTACAATGATTGGTTTAACAAAATACTCTACGACCTCTAGTTGTCATGCAACAAATTTATGGCCATTCAAAAGCATCCAATCAAAAAGAAGAAAAATTGTTTTAGTGTTGATATTTGATCTTTTTTTTCTGGTAAAAAAAAACACAGAGAGATCTCATAGCTGTACATTTATTTGACCTCTTATTTTAAGAATTTTGTTTATACTGAAACTTCTCTCTTCTTTGTTTTCAGAACAAATCATAGTTTGAAGAATAGACTTGTAGAAGGCATACCAAGCAGACTGCCTAATAGTTGGAATGATTATACTTAATATATCTAGTGACAGGTGTTGAAAAAATTTAAACTTGTTTTGAAATCTTATAACATGTTTTGGTCCTTCTATCCAACTATGCTTAAATTTGGTGTTAAACCAGACAGGAAAACACACTCCTACAATACACTCTATAAGTTTCAGAAAATTTTGGGCTGCATAGCCTTGAAGACCAAATTTTACAGATTCAATTGGTTGTTGTTAGCCATTTGGCTACATATGTATGTATGTATGTATGCATGTATATATGTATATATATATATATATATATATATATATATATATATATATATATATATATATATATATATATATATATATATATACAGATATGTATATATATATATATATATATATACAGTACACGAAGTGGAGAAAAAAAGATGGATATTCGGTAAATCAAAAATACCATCTTGTCTAATCAATGTTATATATAAAGATTTCTAAAAAGGTGTCAGGATGGTTTATACTTTCTAAAAAGGTGAGGGGGTGGCATTCTGCCACACACACACACATATACATATATATATATATATATATATATATATATATATATATATATATATATATATATATATACATATATATATATACATATATATATATATACATATATATGCATATGTCTATATATATATATATATATATATATATATATATATATATATATATATATATATATATATATATATATATTCAAAAAAAGAAGAAAAAAGCTAAGAATAATGAAAGAAAAGATAGCTGCCCTATTCTCTCTCTCTCTCTCTCTCTCTCTCTCTCTCTCTCTCTCTCTCTCTCTCTCTCTCTCTCTCTCTCTCTCTCTCTCTCTATATATATATATATATATATATATATATATATATATATATATATATATATAATAATAATGTGCATTGTATAATGCATTAAAACTCACAAGATGCAGTTAAAAGTGCTTGTTCTTCTTTTGAAAAATCTTCTTTTCCTACTAAGAAATCTCTGTAGGTGTCAGATGCATATTGCAAAAAAATCTATAAATAAAAAAATACCTCTTAAATACCTATATTAAAAAACATCATGTCAATGATCCCACAGAACATTTTTCACTATGTTGTTCAAGAGTATGAAACCATAAAATAATTATTAACTCTTATTTAGATTAATGTATCTAAAATTATATTTCAAGATGTGGTATGTGGTGTAGAGTTAGAGAGCTTGCTTCATAGGCGTGAGGTTCCGAGTTCGATCCCCACCACGTCCCTGGTAGTACCGCACTCAACCTGTTTCTCCGCGCAGCAGCCTTGTCCATCAAGGTTCGTGTTTCAGAGTTATAGAGTTGAGAGAGGGTTATAACCACAAATTAGAAGCCTCCTTGTCTGTAGTGACCTTCTCGGCCTTGGGGAGGTGAATTAACAAAAAAACAAAAAAAAAGACATCTGGCATAAAAAAAAATGTAAAAATCAAAATCAAAAAAGAATTATTATGCTATAACTACCATATTGTTACAAATTAAAAAAAAATATCTGCAAATGTTTTGTTCTAAGTTCTAAATTAATATATTTATACTATGCAGGACCTGTTAACTTTTCTAATTTTTTACATTAAATACACACTTTCCTTATTTATTTTACATTAATATTAAAGTCCATAAAAAGAATTATGTTTTTAATTATTAGTACCTAAACTCAAGATCAACAATCAAAATAAAAAGGAAGTTTAAAAAAATATATAGAATTATGTAACTGAAAGTTTATTAAAAATCTTTAATATTGGTAAAATTTTAAAATCAAAAGAAAAAAAAAAAGATTTTATAATCAAAGTTGGAAAAAAAAAAATTTTAATCAAAATTAAAAAAAAAAATTTTTTAAATCAAAGTTGAAAAAAAAAAAAAAAATTTTAAATCAAAGTTGGCACCTCATTAAAATCAAGTCTTTGCAACAATAACTTTTTTTTTACCTTTTGCTGGTCAGCCTCATCATCAAATCCTGGATATAAAATTTCTTCTACATTTACTTTATCAATGGTCTGCAATAACAATAATACAAAACTATTGTATTATAAATAAATATTTATTTATAATAAAATTTTCAGGTTAAAACTAAGTTTGAGCCAAAATATAATACATATCAAACCTTGATAAGCTCTACCATCCAATGAAGGACACCCAATAAAGGAGGCCATGAATGTAAACTGCCAATAGAAAACAAAGAACTTTTAGCTATTGGAAACGGATAACCTAGAGACTTTAATATCCTAGGTACTTCTTCTTCCAATTTTTTATCCATTACAAAGTTTGCATTAATAAGACCATATAAATGCTGTAAAGAAGTATTTATAAATAATTTAAATAAAAACTACAACCATGATTAGCGATAATATTTATTTTCAAATATTATTAAATTCATAAACTCATGTTAAAAATTTCTCTACAAAGAGTTTAAAAAAGTCCTGGATTGGATTGGATTTGATTCTGAATGTAAGTGGCTATGTTATAACAAAAACTCAGTAAAGCAATTTAAAAAAGCTTATAAAAATGGTCAAATCAAATTATTGTAAAATAAGTTGTATCATTAGATATTTTTAAATATTAAAAGTACTTAATGTATTTAAAATAAATAATTAAATTATACAACATAATATTAAGAATGATGAATATAATAATAATAATAAAAATGTTATAACAATTATGATAACAACAACAACAACAACAACAACAACAACAACAACAACAACAACAACAACAACAACAACAACAACAACAACAAGGACAACAATAATCATTATTATAAATATAAAACATCGATTCTGATTTTACAGAAATGGTATCTATGTTTACTTGCAAGTTTTGGAATGTTCCAAAACCTGGATTGCTATGTTTACAAGATAAACATTATTTATTCATTTATTTAAAATGCTTTTTGAGATTTAACACCATGTTTAATCTATTATGAGCCCATCCTGATTAGAGTTTATATATAGCATAATAACCATGTGCTAATCAAGTTGGTTCTTGAAGATTTTAACAGTTTTTGTGAAAATGATTTCTTCTAGTAGTTTAATCCACCGTTCTGCAACTTTGTCAGAAAATTTTTTCTATGTTTGTTGCTTTCTATAAGTGGTTATTGATATCAAGATACTTTGTTCAATTAATGAAATATTTATCAGAATATTTAATGTATTTTTGTCCTTCTAAGTAAATGATAAAGTATTTGATTAATTGACCTAATCAACTCTTTACTTTTTTTACAACCATATTTACATAGTAATTCCACTTTACAGTATTTGATATCGATGCCAATGATATCGATACCAATGATATTGATGCCAATGATATTGATGCCAATGTCTTTTTTTATAGTCCTTGAGGTTATTTTTGAATCTCTCATATTATATTGAAAATTCTTATTATATTTTACAAAGTGCATGATTTTACACTTTCAATTTTAAAAATTACCATCCATTTGTTAGACCATTTCATTTAGAAATTCAATATGATCTTTAAGGAATTTTGATATCATTAGCTATAATTTTATTATCATCTGCATAAAGTTTGCATTTATTATTAAATTTAAAAGATAAATTATTGATATGTAACAAAAGCATTAATAGCTCAAGTACACCACTCAACATCTTTAACCCATCTGATTTTTTATCACCAATTATAACACATTTTCTATCTGATAAATATGCTTCTATACATTTTACCAGTTCGTTTTCTATACCATAACCACATAATTTTGATAATACTCTCTTATAAGGTACAGTGTCCAATGCTTTTTGAAAATCAGTAAATAAAATGTCAATTGAATTGCCTATCATTAGCTAGTATGTTATGGAATCTAAAGATTCTAATAAATTTTAATACAGTATTTACCTTTTAAGAAACCATGTTGTTGATTGCAAAGATTATTTAATTCTATGTTGACTATGGATTACTATGTTGTTTTTTTCAAATTTGATTGGTTGCTACATTGTTTTTTAAATTTGATTGGTTATAAAAGCAGAGAATTAATTTAGACTAGGATTATTATTACTTTATTTAACTTATGTTTTTACGCAGATAAATATGGTTTGACTTTTATTACAGCCTTTTTTCTAAATATTAAAAATAAGTATTTTCCATTTTAATTACTCAACACTGTGAAAGAAAATTTAAGAAAATTTAAGTTTATTGCAGTTTTTAACTTTGACTTTGATCTGTATATTTGGATCAATTAATTTTGAAAGTACTATGAAACTGGAAGCATCATTGATATTTTCAAAACGTTCATACCAGTCATCAATAACACTTGTAAGTTATGGGTTCGCAGTAATAAGGATACCGAAAAGATAACGAAAGCTTTTCTATATGTTGAAAATATCTCTTGGGATAACAACTATCAGGGACAAGCCTATTAGGCCAAAGTATTTTAGCTTTTAAGAAAAAGTACAATCAAAATTTTATAAAATTTTATCTAAACAATGCTTTGGTATTTTTATTCAATGTATTCATTTGTATTTATTCAATACAGTTTTTACATTTATAAATTTTTTAATCGGGATATAAGTTGACAACATAACAAGAAACCTTATTTTTTTTCAAATGTCATTTAGCTATTAATACAAAACCTATTGAACTTTTAAAAACTGTGTTACTTTTTTGGAGGATTGAATTAATAGGTTTTAAAATATATTCAAAAACTTTATATGGTAGAGTATTATTAATAGATAATACACAACAATACACAAGGGATTACTGTTTGAAGATCTATTGAGAGTAGGTTACTGTTTGGTCTGTGTGGTCTTTTTAGGTTATAGATAAAACATGGATGATCATACTTTTTTATATGCAATTTCACTCCTAACAAAGCTGTAAGCAACCAATAATAGCAAAAAATTTGTGAGTTAACAGAAAACAAAGAAGAAAGCTAAAGAGCAGGAAGGAAGACATTAAAAGCTGCAAACTTTATCCTGAATCATAATCATAAGAAAGATAAAAATTTAGTGAAAAAAGAATTTTAAGAAAAAAGATGTTGAATGATGAGTAATGACGTTTTTGGTTATTGGCTATTGTGATAATGGCTTGCTTAAGCAGTGATTATAACAGTATTTATACAAAAACAAAAGAAATGCAACCTTATGACATTGGAACAGAGGTTTAAAATTAGCAGCTTGAGCAGGTCCCAAAACATTTTTAACCCACAAAAGAGAGGACTTCATTAAAAAAACCAGCCCAAATATGGGAACAAAATCCTATACAAAAACGCATAAAGATTTATAGAGATGGATAATGGAAACACAAGTAAGAAAATAGCAACCATAATTATGAGGCAACCTTAGCATATGCTAACATTGCAGCTGGACAGAATTATCATTACAGCTGAAGAATTATCTAAGAATATATCTCTGTATGGCAACTAGCGGGAGGAGAATAAACCACAATACCTAATTATCTAAGAATACAGACAACTCAGGAAGATCAGGAACAACACATGACTAAGGATGGAACCTTGTGGTATCCCATAATTTACTTGAAACAAAAGAAAATTTTAATACTGTGGTTAGAAAAAAATGATTTACTAAATATATAAACTTTCTTCGATACACAATATGAAGCAAGCATGCCAGACTATAAAAAGCTTTAGTCAATAGCAATAGTCTTTGCCTAACAGATTTTTATGCATTACAACCTTTTTTTGATATAATGGTTTACAAGTCAGCAACAAGAGGATCAAAATCTGCATGGATTGCCATGACGATATTGTTGGACTTAAAATGATATATTAGAAGTTTGCTATCTAATGATTCAAATGAATCAAAAAACTTTGCAAATAATAGTAAGAAGACTGATTAAAAGTCAGAGAGGTTAAGGCTGGAGTTTTTAAAAAACTACAAATGCTTATTTCCAACAGGCAAAAAAACAAGATTCAGTTAAGATAATTACACCTCAAAATAAGAGGTACACAAGAAGGAGAATGGGGTAGAATGAGGTGTGACTTAATAATAAGTTCTGTGCTTGTCTGAATCCAGGAGATTTTAAGAGTGGTTAATTCTTAAATTACAGGATCAAGTCAACTTGCTTTAATTAATTTAATAATAAATAGTTCTAAAGTCAGTAGTACAAACTTTTCAAATAAAAAAAAATACAAATAGTTCAATTAACTGTGCAATATAGCCTTGATAAAGCCAAAATACAACTTTTAGGCAAAAGCTAGGAGAAATAAATTCTTACTTTAAATACTCCGGCCTTGGGACTCTTGGTAAAGACTAGTGATATTACCTGCATACACCTACTGTTTTGTAAGAAGCCTCCTAGGCAAAGACTTTAGGGGTAAGCAGAAGAGTTCTGTTGAATAAATCAGAAGACAAAACAAAATAGTTCTGCTGCGCACCCCTTCTTCATCTGTTAAGCTAGCATAGATATAAACCTGTGTTACATTGTTTCCTGCCTAGGATGATAAATGTTGAATCTGTGTCACATTTTTTTCTGCCTATGATGAGTTATCTAAATCTCTCTGGTGAAGATTAGAAAATCTTCAACAGTGTCACTAACAAAAGTGAGTCAAACATCTCTAATTCATAGGTTTGACCTTATTACCTCTCCCAAAGATATTGCAGAACTATTTGCAAAGAACTTTTCCTGAATGAATCCAAAGTAGAATATAAACTTTTTAATTTAAATTTAATAGTTCAGTAAAGATTGACAGGTCTGCACAAGGTTTATATGGAAACATACCTGTCAATCTTTAGTTTACTGAACTATTAAATTTAAATTAAAAAGTTTATTATTTACTTTTTAGTACAAAAAAGATAATAATTTTGAGCAAATGTTTTTGCTATATTTTATTTTTTACTTTTTAATCTTTACAAAGAGTTACAATATATTAGTATTAAACAAAAATTTTTTATAAAAAGTATATTAATAAAAAATAGAATAACAAACCCACAAGCAATATTAGCCTATTTTAAAAATGAAAAGATTTATTTATGAAAAAAGATTACTTTTAAAAACGAACCCGCAAGCAATTTAGTAGCTGATTTCTATATAAAAAGTTAGTTTATGTGACAAAGAAAGTTGAGGAAAAGGTTATATCAAGTCAAAGAAAAGATTATAAAAAGACTGTAAATGTAAATATGGACCTGCTCTATATGCCAAGCTTGATTCACTCTTCCATCATTGTTAGTTTGCATCTCTTACTCTTTTCTACAAACACTGTTATGGTCGCTGCTCAGACAAGCTATCGCCTTTAGCAACTGTGGTGTAGTGGTTAATGTTCTGGCTTCAAAACTAGAGGTCTGTGTTTCAAAGCTGGCTCAAACATGGCATTGATATATCATTGGTTAGGAAAGAGACTTAAACTACCTTATGCCCCTTCATGCTCTAAAAACTTATTTTTCAATTTTTTCTTTGCGCATCAATGGTTTGGAGCTCTCAACCAATCTTCATGTTTTTCTGATTAATACAACCTACAATTCAAACCTTTTGTCAACGATTTCTATGCTCTTAAACACTGTTTTTTTTTTAAGTAACTTTACTATTGCTTGCAACCTTGTTGGGAGTATATTATTTAAAAATAAAACTAAACAATGCATACAATTTAGCCATTTTACCCTTCCTAATAGTAATAATAATAATAATTATAGTATTAATAAAAAACAGTCATTATAATAAAAATGATATGAATAGTTTATTAAGCAATAATAATATACATTAGTTTATAAAAACAATAACAATAGTATAAACACTAAAGATTCAAGAGGAGTGACTGTCTAATAAAAAATTTAAAAGACTTTCAAACTCAGTGATAAAGTTAATTTAAGGTAAAAAGTGAGTTTCTTTATGATTGTTTTTATGTTTTCATGGTTTGAATGGATTTTTAATTATATGCTTGGTAAAAAAAAGAGGAACAGTTAAATTAAAATTACTTACTGATTAAAGATAAAGTTATTACTATTGGTTAAAAAAGATGTTAAAAATAGACAGCAGGCTTTAATGTAAATGATTTTGAGCAAATAAAAAAGAAAAAGAAAACAATTAAGATCTGAACAACTTTACTTTAGGCGTTTTGACTATAAGCAGATAATGTAAGATTAGAATTATAGTGTAGGAAATTATTTTGTCTTTAGTTTTTTTTTTAATGTTTATTATAAAAGCATTATTACTTTCAAAATTTTTATATAACTTCATTTGAGACTTATGTTGATCTATTGTTAATTGATAACATTATAGATGTATAATATTGATAATATTAGGAACCTGCTAAATGTTCAAGAACCCATTTAAAATTTTTCTCAAATTTAATCTAATTGAATAGGTAAAACTTTAATTTATTTACTTTTTTAAAACCAAGAGTACAACTACAGTCAAGGAGGCTTTATATTTTTGCTTTGATATTGTATTTTTTTGTTTTAACTAACTTTTCTGAGATCTAAATGTGTTCTATATAATAAAATAATACTGAATTTAAAAATATTTTTAACAAAAATATTTTTCGGAGGTGCCTCAAGACCTTATAACATTTAAAGGGTCCCTAATATATATGTAAAAAAAGGTTCTTTAAAAGTAGGTCAACCTGGTACTCAAAAAAAGTGAAACTTTATAAAAATTTTGAAAACAATTATTTTGTATGAAAACTTATGTTTAAAACTTTTTTATGAAAACCTTTGATTTTAAACTAAATATAAAAAAATGTATCTTACAAGTTTTTGAAGATTTTGTTTTATGTTTTTTATAAAACAATAATGATTTTTTAAACTTTTACATAATTTCCCTATTTTGAGTACCAGGTTGACATACTTTTAAAGAACTTTTTTTACATATATATTAGGGACCCTTTAAATGTTTAAGGGCACTTCTAAAAAAAAAAATTTTAATTTTTAAATTTAGTGTTGTTTTATTAAAAAGAACACATTTAGAACTCAGACAAGGCAATTTTTAAAAATTATTGTTTTTAATGCACCTTAATATATATACTAAGGGTACAGGAAAAAATCTTTTATTTTTAGAAATGTTTTTAAGAATATTTTTTGGAAATGTCAATATACTGTATATAAAATAAATACAGTATATTGACATTTCCAAAAAATCATGCACAGAAACTCGTATTTGTTTTGTCAATTATTTCATAAAAATAAAACTGGCGATCTCCAATTTACTCTCATTTAATTCTAATCTATATAAATATTTTGTAAACAAAAAAATGTTATACATCAGTAAACTTTAATTAATCAGAAAATATAAACTTCAGCAGTATAATTTTTTTTTTTTAAATAATATTTTAGATATTAGTAAAGATTTCCAGGAAGTTACGAAATTGCAATATGTATCATCGAGTCACAGCAATCATTTAAATGAAGTTTATGAATGATCACACACAAATGTCACACATGGAAGTTGCAAATTTGTAAAGTTCATGTAGTTATTTTTATAATAATAAATTGCTTGTGAGTATTTCAAGTGAAATATTATATTTCTACAACTCATGTTTTATTTCAAGTGAAATTTTAAAATTTTTTACAAGTTTCTACAACTCATGTTTTACATATTTTCAATAAGAAGTAACAGTCATCAAATATTTCTAGTTAGAGCATAGCATTTTTGAAAATTATTGTATATTTTTTTAAACTATTGCAACACTAACACACACAAAAAAAAAAATTATAAAAAAATACATTTTTAATTAATCTAGGCAGCCTAAAATATGATAAAAATATTTTTGTTATAACTGTTCTTTAAGATAATCATAATATTGCTATATTGATTTTCTTAAAGAAATGCCCATATATATAAAACTTTAAAAAGATATTTTTTTAAATTCTATTTTAAAACGTGTTTATCAACAATATAAATATTTAATAGAAGTATTTGAATCATTTCTTAACACTTTTAGTATTTACTGTTTAAGTCATACCTCAAACACCTTTGAAAAATCTTTTGTTGTGGGCGAAGATAAATTCTTAGTAGATATGGAATGTGGATAACCAGTATTGTTAAGCAACTATTATTAAGAATAAAAAGAAAATTAAAATTTTTTTTAAAATAAATTAAAAAATAGTTTAATTGATATCCATATTACAAACAATCTTAATCTAAAATTATTGTATTTATTAAAATCTTTGAAACATCTCATATTATGCAATAATGTTTTATATCATTATATAACACATTTTTATGCAATAATGTGATATATCATTATATAAAACTTTTATGTGACAACGTATAAATTATATTTTATAGATACTTTTAGTAAAAAATTTGTCTTTAATTAATTAGAAATTAAGTTTGAAAATTCAAACTTTATAAATTTTTTTACACTCACTTCAAGAATTTCATCTATCATTTGCTTTTGGTAATCTATAAATATTTATAAAAATATAAAATATAGGTAAAATGGAAAACATATGTATATGTATATATGTATGCATAATAGATACATATGTTCATAATTAAATAATAATAATGAATTTACTATGTATTATATAACAATAACAATTTTATAATTAAGTAATAAATTTTAAATTTAAAAAATTTGCAAATAAATACTAAATATAAAATAATATACACAGCTTACTTCGATTACTTAATGGACGTTGATCTTTTCCTTGCGAATTATGAGCTCCTTGTGTTGACCACCTTTAACAAAATATAAAGAAAGTAAATAATAAAGTCTTGTAAATAAACAGTGCTGATAACCTATGGTGAGCCTTTCTGTATTGAACATAATATAATATTGGACAAAAAGTTGCAGCAATTTTTTAATTCAGAACTTATTGCACTGTATTATTATACTGATGTGATATTTCAATTGATATAGTACTTCATATAGTATCGTACTTTGCTTTTTTACAAAGGTAGACATGCCTATCAAAGTAGTAAATCTATTTGATAATAATATTAAAAATAATAATTTTAACAAATAATATTAATTGTATTTTTTTTACATGTTTTACTAATAGGTGTATGCATATGAAACCGCTGTTTTTTCTTTGAATTAGAACGTTTGTTTTGGAGATGTTTTATTTATATTTCTTTGAATGTAATTTCCATTATTTTCTACTACTTTTTGCCAATTTTTTGGTAACTTATGAATTCCATCCCAATAGAATTTCTCAGGTTTAGAAGCTATCCAATCATCGAGCCATTTTTTGACCTCTTCATAATTCGAGAAGTGCTGATCTGCCAAGCCATGTGACATTGATCGGAATAAATAGTAATCTGATGGAGCAAGGTCTGGTGAATACGGCGGGTGGCATAAGACTTCCCATCCGATAGTTTTCAACGCTGTTTGAACAACTTTACAAACATGAGGACGAGCATTGTCATGTTGAAGAATTATTTTATCGTGTCTCTCAGCATATTCGGGTCGTTTTTCTTCTAATGCTTTTCTTAAACGGAATAATTGGAGTCTGTAAAGTGGCCCATCAATTGTTTCTTTAGGTTTTAGCAACTCATAGTATACCACACCAATCTGATCCCACCAAATAGACAGCAAAGCCTTATTTCCATGAATATTCCTCTTTGGTGTTGATTTTACAGGTGCGCCTGGGTCAACATAATGTGTTGTGCGGACTGGATTGTCAAAATAAATCCATTTTTCATCTCCAGTCACTATTCGATGCAAAAAAGACTTTCTTTCAAAACGATTCAATAACATTTCGCATGTCACTAAACGCCTTTCAATATCACGTTCTTTCAATTCATGTGGAACCCATTTTCCTTCCTTTCTTATTTTACCGAGAGCTTGTAAACGTCTTGAAATTGTTGCCTGATCAACATTCAACTCTTCTGCTAATTGTTCTTGGGATTGAGCATCGTCTTCGTCCAATAAACTTTGCAATTCTGAATCTTCAAATTTTTTTGGAGGTTTACCACGTTCCTTGTTGTCAAGATCGAAATCGCCACTTTTAAATCTTCTAAACCAATCTCTGCAAGTTGTTTCAGATAAAGCATGGTCAGAATAAGCTTCTACAAGCAAACGATGACTTTCTGCAGCAGTTTTCTTTAAAATAAAATAGTGAAGTAATACTTCCCGCAAATGCATATTTGAAGGCACAAAGTTGTTCATTTTGAAAGATGTATAAAATTATCTAGATATGAATAAAATCAAATTAAAAACTATGATATTTAAAGCAAATTGAACGTAGTTTCACACACATAATCATCCATACATTAATTTTGTCTTAAAAAGAAAATTAACTTGTCTTATTTTAAACAGCGGTTTCATATGCATACACCTATTAATATCAATTACTTTACATTTTATGAAAAAGAAAAAATGGATGAAAATATTTAATTTTACTATAAAAAACTAAACTGAAAACAGGTATGACAAAAAAAAAAAAGCACACCTTCTGTTACCAACGGCACCACTTTGAGAAGCAGTGCCAAAACTCAAATGCCGCTTTTCAGTTTCCTGCTGTCTCAGTTTAGCAGCTGCACTTCCAAAACCTAATATAGATTTTCTAGTGCTTTGAGGTGTTTGTAGATTCCTTCGATTTGATGCCATTTTTCAAAAAACTTTAATATATTAAATTTGTATTATCCTTAGCGCAAATAAAATTTTACTAATTTTATCCATAGCTGAACTTTTGAGTGTTAAAAAATTATAATTTTATATACTTCCTATTTTTTTTTATATACTCTAGGGTGATTCAAAAAACAACTTTTTTTGAAATTGTCTGCTGCCACCCCCTAAATGTGTTCTATGTAAAAAATTAATACTAAATTAAAAAAAATTTTGAGTAAAAAAAAGTTTTAGGGGTTGCTCAAGACCTTTAAACATCAGACGGGTCCCTAATATTTTGAAAAAAAAAGTTCTTCAAAAGCATATCATGTTGGATCTCAAAAGAAGTGAAATTTTATAAAAATAATAATCAATTTATATAAAGATTACTAGTTTAAAATTTATGGCTTAAAAACTATCATTTTTTAACAAAAAATAAAAAAATACATATTTTTATAGTTTTTTTAAATAATTTTTTTTAATTTGTGTTTTCATAAATTTTTTTTATTATTTTTGAAATTTTTAAAATATTTCACTTCTTTTGAGATGCAACATGATATGCTTTTGAAGAACTTTTTTTTTCAAAATATTAGGGACCCATCTGATGTTTAAGGGTATTATATATTATATATATATATATATATATATATATATATATATATATATATATATATATATAATACCTTTAAACATCAGACGGTTTAAGGATATCATATTATATATATATATATATATATATATATATATATATATATATATATATATATATATATATATATATATATATATATAATACCTTTAAACATCAGACGGTTTAAGGATATCATATTATATATATATATATATATATATATATATATATATATATATATATATATATATATATATATATATTTATATATATATATATATATATATATATATATATATATATATATATATATATATATATATATATATATATATATATACTTGTTACGAGATTTTCTTTCAAGGGCTGTACTTTTTCACTAAAATAACACATCTTTATTTTTTTATGTTGTTAATGCTGTTTTGTAAGCAAATTTAACTTAAATTTTGTTTAAATTGTTGTTAGTGCCCTTTAAAGCATTAAATAGAAATAATAAACAAATGTTTCATTGCAAGAAGTATTATGTTCTTTATGGATGATTATAGCATACATAAAACGTAACAAATGTAAATCATAGAAATAAAAATAAGGTAATAAAAATTTAAAAAAATAAAAATCATTAATTAAAAACAACAAGTTATAAACACAATTGTACATACATTTTTGTTTACTAAAACTCAAAAAGCATGTGGGTTTACTAAAACTCAAAAAGCATAAAAAACCTTTTTTTCATGACGCAATAACATGTCATATTTTGTTGTACATGTATATATATATGTGTGTGTGTGTGTGTGTAAATATATCAGGCTTGGACAAAAATGGTGTGCAAACACGCTATAACTGACCACGGTTATAACTTTTTTTCTTTATAACTTAGTTTCTCCGCGCAGCGGCCTTGCTCGGAAAGGTTCGTGTTTCGGAGTTAAAGAGTTGAGAGAGGGTTGTACCACGAATAACAACTAAAAAAAAAAAAAAAAAAAAAAAAAATGAGTAGCCTCCTCGACTGTAGTGGCCCCCCCCTCGGGCCTTGGGGAGGTGAATAATCTAAAAAAAAAAAAAAAAAAAAAAAAACTGGATCACGGCTGTTTTGATGTTTTAACAATTTAAATGCAATTTAAAAAATTATTACCTCATGAAAAACTTTTAATCGTTAATCTTTTGTAAAGGTTTTATTTTACACAAAGGCTTTAAATAAAATAAATTTATTATAATGATTGTTTAAAATAGATGCATTTTGTGTAAATTAACAAAAAAAGTTTTAAATAATTTTTTCTTATATAGCCATGTATTTTTCAATAACATCTATAAGAATCAGCACATTCTACCATTCTAAATGAAACGAAATAAGTAAATAAGTTCAAATAGTTGTTTAAATATTTAGGAGTGTTCCGGGATCTTCCTAAACAATAAGAGTGATTCTTCAATAGAAATTCCACTAGGATTTGTGAGAGAGAGTAGAAAAGTTTTGAGATCTTTTAGGATGGAGAGGCTCAGGTGAAGGGATTGTATCAGGTTCATCAGAGTTATCTTTGTAGTTATTATTTCCATCATTATCACTGATTATATCAGCGATTGGTGCAAGATGTCTTGTAGCAACAGTGTTCTCACGTCTATCAGGCATTCTTACATAAGAATATTTACTATTAGCCTTTAATTCAGATAAAACTCAATTTTTTTCAGCCAATCGTTATCGCAATAATTTAGATCTTCCTATATTTATGAACGGTGATGTACTCGATGAGTCACCTACTCTTCATCTTCTAGGATTAACTCTTACTTCCAATCTTTCTTGGAAACCATATATCAAATCGGTTGCAAAATTAGCATCTGCTAAGGTTGCATCTCTTTATCGAGCTCGCCACTTTCTTACTCTGGATTCTATTCTCTACCTCTATAAATCTCAAATCCGGCCTTGTATGGAATACTGTTGCCATATCTGGGGCGGATCTTCTAATGATGCCCTTTCTCTTTTAGACAAGGTGCAAAAACGCATTGTAAACATAGTTGGACCTGCTCTTGCAGCCAACCTTCAACCATTATCACATCGTCGTAATGTTGCTTCTCTTTCTCTTTTCTACAAATACTATAATGGGCACTGCTCGAAAGAGCTAACGTCTCTTGTGCCATCTACTAAAATTCATTCTCGTGTTACTCGTCATTCAATTAAGTGTCATCCTTTTTCTGTGACTGTTCCTAAGTGCTCCAAAAACGCTTATTCGTCTAGTTTTTTTCCTCGAACATCAGCTCTTTGGAATTCGCTTCCTTCATCTTGCTTTCCTGATTCATATAATTTGCAATCTTTTAAATCGTCCGTCAATCGTTATCTTGCTCTACAATCTTCATCTTTTCTCTTACAGTAACTTCCAACTTTAATTAGTGGCTGCTTGCAGCCTTGTTGGAAGCGAAGATGTTTAAAAAAAAAAAAAAAAAAAAAAAAAGCGCTATCTCTTCAACCAGAGGTTTATATGTGTTGTGCAAAGTAAGGAATGCATTGAATGAAGGACATCGGATAAAACATGTTTCTAGTTCATGGTAGGTAAACTCTTTGATTTGAGAGCAAGCAAAATTTCTTTCTAAATTAAGCCATTGTATCTTTCACTCTGAGCATTACCCTGAGGATTATAAGGAGTAGTTCTACTCAGGTTGACACCTCAAGAATTAAGAAAATTGCGAAACTCTGTTGACAATGAAGCAAGTGCCTCGATCTGAATGTATATAAACTGGCATACCAAACAAAGTGAAAAGTTGAGTTAAGCATGTAATTACGGTTGAAGTAGAGATATCATGACAAGGAAATACAAAGGGAAATCTTGAAAACTCATCAACAACTGTTAAAAAATATTTGTTGCTAGATGAAGATGGAATAGGTCCTTTAAAATCCATGCTTAGTCGCTCAAAAGGTTGAGTAGATTTTATTAAGGTGTGGTTAAAATTGCTTACATAGTATTTTGGTTTTAATTCAGCACAAATTTGACATGAAGAAATGGTTTTTTTTACATCATCAATTAAAAAAGGCAGATTTTTTGATTTTATAAAATGATACATTCTGGTGATTCTAGGGTGGCAAAGAGATTCATGTAGTTCCTTAAGAGAGGGTCTGTTTATAGTCATAGAGCAACAAGATCTAGAGCATCAGCAACAAAATTGTTACATCCGCGACAATAGATATATTATAGTTGTACAAAGAAAGTTTTATCCTCCATCTTAAAATCTTGCCATTCTTAATTTTTCCACTCTTTCCACTCTGACTAGGGTAAAATGCCGACCAACAAGGTAGTGTTTCAATTTTCGAAGTGATTCGACAATAGCATAAGCTTTCTTCTTGATAGAAAATTGTTTATTTTCAGCAGGTGAAAGTTTGCGAGAAAAGAATGCAATTGGTCTTCCAGCCTGATTAAGGGAAGCATCTATAGCAAAATTGGAGGCATCTGTTTCCACCTCAAATGGTATACTTTCATCAATAGCTTGTAGAGCTGATTGAGAGACTAATTCTTTCATTTCATTAAAATATTTAACAGCTTCAGCTGACAGTGGAAAGGTAGAAGTTAGAGATAAAGGAGAATAAGCCACTTTTTATAATAAAAACTAGGAAGGTTATACACGAAGTAGACAATATAGACTTTTCTTTATTGAATGTAAACATTACTTTCTTAGAAGCTTTGAGAAATTTTTCTAAATTTAAATCATGCTTATTTTTAGATGTACCACATACAAGCAAGTTATCTAGATGTACAAAGGTGTCTTCAATTTGTTTTCTTGAATGAACTTATCCATGATTCTTTGTAATTGTGTGACAGCATTAATGAGACCTAAAGAAATTCTTTTAAATTTTTTTTAACATCTTCGCTTCCAACAAGGCTTCAAGCAGCCACTAATTAAAGTTGGAAACTACTGAAAGAGAAAAGATGAAGATTGTAGAGCAAGATAACGATTGACAGACGACTTTAAAGATTGCAAATTATATGAGTCAGGAAAGCAAGATGAAGGAAGCATATTCCAAAGAGCTGATGTTCGAGGAAAAAAACTAGACGAATAAGCGTTTTTGGAGCACTTAGGAACAGTCACAGAAAAAGGATGACAATTAATTGAATGACGAGTAACACGAGAATGAATTATAGTAGATGGCATAAGAGACGCTAGCTCTTTAGAGCAGTGCCCATTATAGTATTTGTAGAAAAGAGAAAGAGAAGCAACATTACGACGATGTGATAATGGTTGGAGGTTGGCTGCAAGAGCAGGTCCAACTATGTTTACAACGCGTTTTTGCACCTTGTCTAAAAGAGAAAGGGCATCATTGGAGGATCCGCCCCAGATATGGCAACAATATTCCATACAAGGCCGGATTTGAGATTTATAGAGATAGAGAATAGAATCCGAAGTAAGAAAGTGACGAGCTCGATAAAGAGATGCAACCTTAGCAGATGCTAATTTTGCAACTGATTTGATATATGGTTTCCAAGAAAGATTGGAAGTAAGAGTTAATCCTAGAAGATGAAGAGTAGGTGACTCATTGAGTACATCACCGTTCATAAATATAGGAAGATCTAAATTATTGCAATAACGATTGGCTTTTAAATTGGAAAAGATGTCACTTTCTAGGAGAGGTATTTGATAATAAGCACTTTTTAAATCAAATATGCTAAATAATAAATATTTTGCAACAGAGTTAACTAATTCATTGATGTTAGGTAAAGAATCAAGTAGTGTAAAGTGATTTATTGTTCGTGAGTAATCAATGACCATGCATTTCTTATATCTCTCATTCCTGATAACAACTATTTGTGATCACCAAGGAGAGTTACTGGGTTCAACTATATCTAGTTTCCAAAAGTTTTTTTAATTTTTTGCTCAATGAATGCCTTCTGGAGATAGAAAAGGGAAAAGAGCGCTAGCTTTTATTGTAATGTTATTTAGAGAACAGATTTTTAAAGAATCTTTTTTACTACCATAATTGATATAAAGACTTTTGTGCAACTGTAGGAAATCTCTACCAAGTATGATTTATTTGCAAGAGTTGGGTATAACCAAAAAGTTAATATTAGAGTACTTCATACCAAATAAAGTGAAGTTAAAACTTTACCTATAACTTGACAAAATAAGGAAGGATCAGTCATATAGACTCTTTTATTAGAAGGGAGTATATTAAGTTTTAAAGAGTCACATAACAAATGTGTCAGAGCTTCCAGTGTCAAGAAGAGCTCTTACCTTGGCCCTAGCAATAAAAATATAAACAATAGAATTGAGTGAGTTGATAGAAGAGCAAGTAATCGAGGCTAAACTTGGTGCATGGAAGTTAGCAGCAGCAGACATGACAAAGTTCTTTGATGATTTGCATACTTTCTTGAGATGTCCTTTCTTACCACAATTGTTATATTCTGCGTCTCTGGCAGGACATGATTATCAAGGGTGACGTTTACTTCCACAGAAAGTCCACTAGGCTTAGTGGAAACTGAAGCAAGCTCAGTAATACATTCAGAATATTTATTAATTGTAGCAACATTACTATACTCTGTATGCGAATACATTTCATTATTTCTTTGAGCATTTTCTAATGAATGAGATTGATTATAGGCCTCAATAAGTTTAAGAGTAGAGTTTTCTAATAGACGTTGGCAAATATGATGAGAGCTTAGACTATAGAAAACCATAAAAGTTTTTTAAAATTGCTTGGATAAAATATCCAGAAAAAATCCAGAATACATTTTCCCGTATTTTCCTTTTAATTTTGCTTTTAGCTGAGTTGTTTTAATTTTTTTTTTTTTTCAAATTTTTCATAATTTTTCTACAATTGATGAGTGAAAAGGCTTAAAAAACAAATATATTATAAAAATATATACCTAAACTTGTATTTATGGAAAATGTTTTGGATATACGAAAATATTAAAAGTTTAAAAAAATATCCAGAATTCCGGAAATATCCGGAAAAAGATAATCCCTGTTAGACCACTTATAAATGAATCATGAATGTATTCTTCACAATTTCTGAAGCAAAAACCTGTTTAAAGTTGCAATCTTTACTGAGTGTACATAAGGCCTGCAAAAATTCATCAATAGATTCTCCGGATGATTGCTTACGTGAAGCTAACTAATGTCTGGAAAATAATTTATTTTTAGGTTTTACAAATAAGTTTTTCAGGATTTCTATAGCACCATCAAATGATTCAATTTCAGCAATATAGTCGAACACAGAAAGAGATAAATAGTTAATGAGGACATCAAATTTATCTTTTTGTTTAGTTTTCATGAAGTTTCTAAAAGTTCTAAACCAGTGTGACCATTCTTTAGAAGCTGATGCAGAGTTGGGATTGCTGTCAAATTGTTCCAGTCTTAGATATTTATTCATTAAAATATGAAGAATAAATTGTAGTGCAGTGAATTTAATAGTCTATAATTAATTCTAAGCCAACATAGAAGGCTTTATTCTTCATATAATAATATGTAAACTAAAATATACAAACAGGTTAGTTTTAGTATACGCATAATAAAACTCAACAAGGATAATAATAATTATAAGAATCAGCACAATATGTGTGTGTGTGTGTAAAGTGCACAACATAAAATCATGTTCTGTTTTACACTAACAAATTTATTAATATAGTTAGATAAAAGAAACATTAAAAATTTATTTAGTAGGCATTTACTGCTGTGTACTATTTTTTTTTTTTTATTGCATCCCAATTGTTGTTTCAAATTGTTTCAAAGACATCATTTGGAATGCAATCGTGTCTCAATTGGCTACTCTTTACATATAAACAATAAAGTAACAAATTGAGATGTAATATTATGTCTCAAATTGAGACATCATTTGAGTTTAATTTTTTTACATTGTCTCAATTGATGACACTTTTGTAAACCATTCAGCTTTTAAAAGAGCAACTAATTAAGACATAACATTTTGAATTAAATTTTTTTTTGTTTTTGTTACTAAGTAACCAACTGAGATAAAGCAATTTTACACTAAAAATAAAATAAAAAAGATAGATAGCAATATGTCATTGATAAACAAATATATAATGCATTATCAAGCTTATTTAATTAATATTTAACTAAAAATAAGAAATTCTAACCTTGTTAGCAATTGTAACCAATTGAGACATATTATAACTTTAAAATGTTATAAGGGCATTTTTTTAATTGTAATTGATGACTTTCAGAGTCATCTTTGCTCCACTGCAGCCGCAAAACCTGCACTGCTGAATTTACACTTTACAATGATTTTTTTACTTCATTTTTTTATTGCAGACAATAATTTTTAGGCCTTAACTACAAAATTAGAGAAAGACATTACCTCTCTTAATAGGTTAACTGAAAAAATAATGTGAATCTCAAAAACATTTCCTTTAAACCGAATTCTCAGTTGTTGTTTTTCCATTTTCCTACACTGTTATTAAAACTTTTAGACCAAGCATTAAGTAAACAATGTCTGGTTGTAACAAAAATCAATTACTAACTTATCCATTTTGCTGATTTTTTATTTCAATTTTATTTTATAATTTTATTTTAATTATTATTTTTCCAAAGGTCTGACTGCATTGGTTAGAAATGCAATTGAACTTGACGTTATTGATATATTCAATTGGTCTTTATTTTTTTATCTGCTTATTTGTTTTCATACTCAGTTTTTTTTCTTTGTGTGCATTCATTTTCTTTCCTGTACATTTATTTTAGCAACTTTCAATTTTCTCAGGTTCTCTGAGATTTTAATTATATATAAACCTAAAATTAACACGATTAACATTTACGTTTGTTTATAAAATTTAATTTTATAAACAAATAATTGATTTAGAGACCCTTCAAACCAATTATTTGTTTATAAAATTGTATATATTATAAAATGCTGATTCACACTGAAAATAAATTTCAAATTACCACTATGTAGTGGTTTTTTGCGTTCAATTTAGTAAAGAAAATTGGGAAAGAAATAGGGATTATTTAAAACTAAATTATATCAATGCTAAACTCATGTTAAGGGCATTAATATACACAAAATATTTTGTCGTATATTTATGGGATTTTTCTTCAAACCATGTTAACTACTTAATTCTCGATTTTTTGAATTTATTAATCTTATGTGTAATGTCGTACATGTAAATTAATAATAAAACTGCGTGTGATTAAAGTTTTATTGAAAAAAATTTGGCCTTTAACTTCAAAATTTAAAAAACTCCAAATTTTATTAACTTTTTAATTTTTTTATATACATTTTTATAATTAAAACAATTTTCCTATACACTACACAAAATGTATTTTAAAATCTATATTTAATTTATTTCTTATCAAAATACGTTAAAAGGTTGTAAAATAGCGCGCTTAAAAAGTTGGCTTTCTGATCAAAATTCTATCCTAAATTTATTACTTTTATTTTAAAAAACGCGGCAAAGCCTCTCTTCCAAAATATGCGAGACAAATTTGGTAAGAAATGCGGCAATCCAATTTAATAAATTACCTCTTTTGTTAAACAGAGCAAGTTTGGTTAATAATTTAGGATGAGATGCAGAATAAAATGTCTTTTGAAAGTCATTATTAACAACATCTGTTGTTAGATTTTTGTCTAGAGCAATACTCCATTCATTTACAGATTTTAAAAGATTTGTACAAGTAGAAAGTTTTTTGAGGAAGCTATGTTGATTTTTGGCTATTATGTTATGACGAGTTAAGCAGAGGCGATTCTACAAATTAAATGAGGGGGAGGGGGAGAGATGATTCCTTAAAAAGTATTGACTAGCTTCTTTAAAAAAGGTCCTCAAAACTAAAATTTACCCGACTGAATTATCAAATACTCGATTAGCCGGCTGATTTCGTAAAAAAACCGACTATAACTTGAAAATAACTTCCTTTGGGGAGGGGGTGGGGGGTGGAATACCCCCCCCCCCCGCCGCCTAAAATTGTCTTTGGAGTTAAGTACTTAATAATATCCAAGTCAATAATTCTTTTTCATTGCACAATATCAAGTGCATGTGAGTGAAACTGGTCTATAATTTTTAGGATCTCAGGACCATAAGATGGGACCGATTTGAGACCGATTAAAGTTGAATAAACCAACTCAACAGAAAAGTTAACGTTTTTAATGTTATAGAGTCGTTAAGAAAACTATTAATTTTAGCAATTAGTTGTAATTGTCCGTAAATATACTTCCAAAATGTTTATTAAAAGTTTTAGCAGTTTCCTCACTGCTAAAAGTTAACTTGAAAATGTTGTTTTTGTCTTTTATAGAGGGTAGTTCATTTTAAGGTTATTTAGTCTATTATTAACATAGTTAAAGAACTTACTAAGTTTATTGTAATCAACTAATTTGAATTCGATTTTTTCAAGGTAAGAGGGCAAGGTTTGTTTACATCTAATAGCGTTTTTGATGTAAGCTTTTTTGTGTGGATTGGTTTTAGTAACGGAACATATTTTCCATAAAAATAATTTACAGCTTAACACTTTCTTGATACACCTATGGTAAAGATGTCTCTTTTTACCATGATGTGTTTTTCTTACCGGAACGAAACGATCACTCTTATCCAAAAATGATTACAGAAATTGTTTCAATATTTGCCAATATTGAAAACATAAGAAGTTTAACATAAGTGTTTGATGCGTTAATTTGATTTCATGCCTCTTCAGATAAATTTGTGATACCTAAGCCACCTTGACGAATTGAAAGAGTACACAATTGCCTCACTATATAGTGTTATGGTTGCGCCCATTATAGATGTTAAAAGTTTCGACTCAATTTACTCATCTAAAAGTTTTTTAAAATTTTTAATTCAAATAAATAATAAGAAAAAGTTAAAAAATTCAGCATTAAAAAAAATTCAATTTATTTACACAATAAAGTTATTATCTACATAAGCATAGGTTACGTTGTTTAACTCTTCATCACTAAGATGACCTTTTTCTTGTAAAAATCCTAAAACTCTAGTCACCATATATGTAAATGGGTTATGCTCAAGCACTTTTATTGTTGAAAGATTTCCTCTCCTGCGAGTAGAATTATCTCTTCTTACAGGAGCTTTATAACGAAAACGCATGGCTTCATAAAAAGACTCTTGTGTCATCACTGGTTCCGGTGATTTTTCTCTTGTGACTTTTGTTTTATGAGTTACTTTTTTAACTACTTTTTTAGATTTTGGTGGTTCAACTTTGTTTAGAGAAGTCAATGAAGATCTATGAGGTTCTGATCGATCTTGTCTTGATGAAGTCATTGGCTCGGGTTCGACTTCTTCATTTTCTTCCTCCTCTTCTTCTTCCTCGTGGTGGTAAGGTTTTTGCTTCACTCTTTCAGCTAGTGTTTTATAAACGTTTACAACTTTTAGTTTGTGTTTACCTATTGAAAATGGTAGTTTACTTGTTTTTGATGTGTGCGGCAATGCAGACGGCTTTGAAGAACGCTCTGTGCTTGAAACACTTGGTTGAACTAAAGGAGTTGCTTGATATGTAGTACTAGTTGGTATTACTTTACGAGGAGGACGAGGTTTAGGTGATGGTTCAGATTTATTAGGTTCTATGTCTTCTTCAAATATTTCCTCTGTTATTGTCTCAATAGTTTCAGTTTTTGGAGTAGGAGGAGGTTCTTCTATTGGTTCATATAGAACAGGTAACTGAGGTAACATTCTTATTACAGTAGCAGTGCTTCTTTCTTTAGGAAAAACTCTTAAATAATAATTATATAATAAATCTCTAATTTTTCCTAATTCAAATCCTATTTTTGCGTGTTTAAACTGAGGAGGAATTGAATGTACGTTTATAATCTCCAAATCAATTCCAGTTGCAAGTAATACAAATAGTTCTGTAAAAATTTGCATCTCCGTAAATACATTGTATATAATGTCTATATGAAAAATAGGTTTTAGATCAGGGTAAAATTCTCTGGGAAACGAAGAACCATCTTGTTGTATACACTCAAAATATTTTAGCACATTTGATCCAAATACGGCTTGCGCTTTTGAAAAACGTTCCATCTCAAAGTAAAACAACGATTCGCAATCGATTTCAAAAACTTCAACATTGTTCAATAAATTTTTTTTTTCATTTTGTGTCAAAAAAACGCCATAGTATTCAAGATTATTTATAATTTCTAAACAAAAATTTAAATTAATAATAAAGAATCTCAAGATGTTACGTTAAAGTAAAACACGACAAAAATGTGCACAAACAAAGTAACATCATTTAATATCCTAATATTTTAATAAATTTTATGATATACTTAACACAAAACACAAAATAATATCATAGACTTTATGCTTTATTATACTTTTAGTTTATATATTCTAAAGTTATTAAATTTTATTTTTAGGTTTACTTATCTGCACCTCTGCGTATGAATAAAAAGTCTCAATTAAAAAAGGCTTAAACTGATAAAAGTGGATGATCAATTATTTGAACTAATAAGAAGTATGCATAAATTAAAATAAAATCAATTATTTGAGCATACAAATAAGAAGTATGAATAAACATGTGTCCAGTCTCACATGTTTTGAGACTGGACACATGTTTATCTATTAGCAACAATTAAGCAGAACACGAAGTAAATTAAATTCAACGTAATATAGCTGTATATAGAATAAATCTAAATCTTTATAAAGGAAAGTGATTATTATATGATTAAACTCTTTTCTATACACGTAGTCCACTTCAAATTTTTATATTGTGGTGTTTGTATTTATTGTGGTTTTAATAGAATCAGCGAAACAGCCACACTCATCATGAAAGAATCAGCCACATCTCATGAAAGAAAGTTGTTAGTATAGAGTTAATAAATAGTTGCCATATATAATTCACATAAAATTTTGTAAACCGGTTTTTAACCCAAGTTAAGTATAGACTTTAATTACCAATTCAAGACCATTTTTAAAGTAGCATAGTATCAGATTCAATGTTCTAACCCAACCCAAGTAGATTAAAAAATCTAAAAGGGTAATTAATTAACTTAAATTAACTTTGTTTTAATTTAGTAAATGTTTTAGCACTGTTCATTAAAGGGTATAAATACCTGTTTTAGTTCCAATCCAAACCGGTTTTTCTTCGTTTAAATCAAGCATCACTTCCCTAATGCGAAATACGTTTGAAGTTCGGATTTTATAAAACAAGCCTAAAAATGAACCTTGGTACAAGAAGTGTAAACAAACTAAATTTTTGAATGACGAAATCGCTAGAATAATCTCAAATAACGTCGTCTAAAAAATAGATAACATATAAAAGAAACCCAAATAAATAAAAATAACCTAAAACTTTAGATACGAACTCTTGTTCTTGATGATGCTTAGCCCTGTTATCAGACTCATCCTGAGCTTCTCGATCTCTTAAACAAATAAAACCGGAAACAGTTAGAGATACAGCAGTACAAATAAAACAAATTAGGGTCATAACGGCTGGTACGATGATTGTAGTAGAGTGCCATATATCAAGATCAGATATCAAATAAGAGCTGTTTTTCATTATCAAAAGAAAATTAAGCTATTGTAACAGAGATAAAAAGTTAAGCAAAATAGACATTTTATAACAATGGTTTGAATATCCAATTTATTTAGTAACATTCAAAGTAATCAACCATTGTTTTACAGAAACTGCTTAAACATTGAATACAGCAAGACTCACTTTATGCATTGCAGTTTAAAAAAATCGCTGTTTTTTAGCGTAGAAAAATGCATTCAGGCATGAAGTTTATAAATGTTTAAGAAATATTTTTATTGTAAAAAAAAACTTGATATCCCAAATGAATTGGGATCCTGCAAAAGAGAATTTAATGCCTATATATTGATTGAATACTAACTTGCCAATAAAACTGGAACTTGAGAAAGAATTCAACTACTCTACACCTTTTTTAGGAATTTATTCTTTTTTGATTTAAAAATGTTTAGGAGTTTTTATACTACATTTGTAAGTGTAGTGTAGTGACATGTATTTTAGTAACACGTGATACAGTAACGCGTGATATAAATAGATGTGGTGAAGAATAGTAACCGTTATGTCTTCTTGGGACACCTCAATAATAAAAACAACAAAATTAGTTAATTATTTATTTTAATATATATTTAAAAACGAATATTATTAGAAAATAATTTACTAATTTTGTATTATTGTAATTTGTATGTTATGTTATTTGTAAATAAATATTCCAAGACACACAAGACGTACTATGACAGGAGATAACAAAAATAACCCTTTGCCAGGGCCGTCGAGATGACGTGACGGCTCTCGGCGGCCCTGCTCTTTGCTATCACTTAAATCTAACTACACTAGAGTTTATAAAATTTCTTTTAACTTGTTTAAGATTTTAAATATAAAAACGTTAAAAATTATTAAAGTAATTTTTGTAATATACACACGGATTAATATGAGGAATGTAATCAGGCGCAAAGTGAAAGTGAAGATAGTTGTGAAAGTAGTTATCCAACTAAGCATAGACGACAGACGCATAGAAAGTGAAGATAAAGTAGTTTTCCAGCTAAGTATACACAACAGACGCATAGAAAGAGAAGATAAAATTTCCCACAAACATTACATCTAGAGAAATACCACTAAGTCATAAAAAAAATCTTCATAACTTTTTATCAATTTTTAAAAATTGACTTAAGTTGTGAGAGAAAGTCCTGAGACCTAAGTTTTGAAAGAAAATTCATCAGCCATAAAATCGAGATTTTAAGACTGATGGAAAAAATTTATTTTGCAAGTTGTGCAACAAATCTGTTTCAGCAGAGAAAATATTTATTGTTAAACAATTCTTCGAATTGCAAAACATATTAAAATATTGTTGTTAAGTCTGCGGCAACTTCAGAACAGAAACTAATTGGCGAGACAAGCAGTTCTATCAGATGTTTGCTCGCGACTTGTGTGGCGCTTTTGTTGCTGAAATACTGCTAAATAAAGTTCGCAACAAAAAAATTACAAAAGTATAAGGTGCAAAAAGTACCTTCTGAATCCACTCTTTGTTGATCTCATGTTTAAGAACTGTATAAAACTTGTATTAAAACCAATTTTAAAAAATTAGCAAATTTTATATGTGGATGTCAATTTATGAAACAACTGATCAGGCCCGTCTTTAGGACATCCTGGCTGCACAGCAAAATAACGGTTGTGATCTCTCCAACCTTCCACCCCCCCCCCCATCTCTCCTTCACTAGTCACCCCAAAAAAATTCGTACTTCAACACGATTTTTTTATATAGCTTACATATTTCAGAAATTTACAGATTTCAGAAATAAATTCAGGGATAATTAATTATCTTAAAACAATCTAAACTAAAAATTTGAAAAATTTGAAAAATATAAACTTTATTTCCTGGTAAACCACCTTAATAAATGTTACTTCATTAGACCAAAAACTAATAAGTAAATGTGATTATAATAAACTAATCGGAAGAATAAGCAAGGAACAATAAGATCTTTGTATCTTACATATATTTAAAATAATTCAGAATGGTAAAACATAGACATCTATAAATGAATCAATGTATACAAAAACGTTTTAAGTCATAAAAACTATTTTTAAGTCAGACAACTTTAACTATGTATAACACTTATATATCACAAATTTTGATATATATTTTAACAAATCTAATATTTAAAGATGTCAAAAAGCATCCAGATTTTTTTTTTGAATTTATTAAAGTAACGATTTTGAATTTGATAAGTTTTTCTCGTTCCCCGAAAAAATAGTGCTTGTCTGTGATTGCTCTTATAATTTCCACAACTATAGTAATACAAGTTGCCGTGTAAACTTAAAACAGTTTGTATTAGGAGAATAAGTGGGAGAACAAGAATGAGAAAACTTGAATCTGTTTTAAAACAAATTAGACCAGTTCCTCTTATTGAGCCCAATTTGCAGCAGAAATTTGCATCAGCAGGACCTATTCTGAAGGATTTTTGCATAGTCACCATTTAAAATGCTTAAATTAAAATTACGAAGTTTGTGATATTGTTCATTGTATCAACTTATAAATCCTGAAGGAAAACACCACACTTTCAAAAAAATTCTTGAGCTTTAACATTGTGAAACTGGGTATTAATAGCGGAAGATCTTTTTTCAAAGCAAGCTTGAGTCTAACTGAGTTTACATCGAGCAAATAATAGAGGCATTCCATTCAAACAATAGAGGCATTCCATTCAAACTTCAAGCCTAAGATTCAAAAGAGTTCTGTCGCATGATTATTCTAAAAAGCTTGTAATGTGTTGTAAATTACAATAGCAAAAAACTCTAAGAAGCACAAAAGGGCAAAACGAAGTTATTTGTGATAATTGTAATTTGTGTTTATTAAATTTTGAAGAGTTGTAAATAAACATTTTACATATTTATTGCGTATTTTTTATTATCTATTTATTTTTTCATAGCAATAAATCAAATTGTATATTAAAATTATTTGAGTTAACTTTTTCTTTTTTTAATTTGAATTCACCTCTCCAAGGCCATGAAGGCCACTATAGTCGAGGAGGCAACTTTAGTTGTGGTTACAAACCTCTCACAACTCTATAACTCCGAAACACAAAACATTGATGAAAAAGGCCGCTGCGCCTTGTTCGTCAAGGTTTGTATTTCTGTAGAATGCCATTTCCCGCGTTTTTGGCAATTTGATAGCTGAATAAGTTCACACAATTTAAGGACTTTAGATAAAAAATAGAGTATGTTACAGTTTGAATTAGTATGTTAGAATTAAATTAACTTTAGAGCTTTATTTTGGAGATAAGTCAGTCTTGCAAGCTGCTTAGATTGTCCCCAAACTTGACAACCACATCTAAGATGAGAGTGAAAAATAGCATGATATATATTAAGCAAAATCTCATGATTAACATAATGACGGATTTAAGCTAACATGCCGTTTGATTTTCTCAATTCCAATACTAAGTCTTGAAGATGCGGTGCGAAAGATAAATTAAAATTTTATTAAATTAATTTATATTTTAATAATAATTCTTATTAGGTAATTAAAATTCAGGTAATTAAAATTCATTAAGTTGAAAAATCAATTTTGAAAAATTGATAATTTGAGTTTTAACTTTAAAATATTTAAAAATCTAATTCTTTTTAAAACAAAAATCTCTAAATAAATACAAAATAGATTTAGACTTTTAAAGTAAAAGCGGTTAAATTACAAACGTAATATGTTTTTTTATGTTTTCCTCCCTTTTTTTTTAACTGTTAAAGAAATAATTTTTTTTGTATGCACAACCTTTAAGGTAGGGATGGAAGGGGGTAGGGGCCCCCAGAAGGCTCCAACATAGGACCCCGTTTCAGGGTGTGGAGGCCATGATTAAAGTAAATTTTTGCGCTGGTATCTTATATTGTTTTACAATTCTAGAAGAAAGCTTTTCTATAAGTTCTTGTATACTATATTGTTTATTACTTAAGTATTAAATGCGATGTTCAATCAGTTTTCTCTTAATCCGGGGTTTGTTAGTAGATAACAAACCCCGGATTAAGATTGTAAGGCTATTAAGTCTTGTACTTAGAGACATATTGTTTGCTTGTACCTAAGGCCAAATGTGCATTTCTCTAATAAAGAATTTGTTTGATAACGAGATTGTAGATTGTTGAATTTTGATTGGCGTAGAATTTTTACGCGAAGACTTATTTGTCAATTTTAATCAGAACTTTTAGTCAATTTTGTTATTTATTCAAGTGTTGCAATTAAGTAACACTAGATAAATTTGTTGAAAACAATCTAAGATTAAATAAATTTTTAATCAAATTTATGTCTCTATCTTTGTTGTCAATTTATTATGGATAATAATAAATAAGCTATCGCATTTTTATTTTTTGTTTGGATTTTGTAACTTTTAAAAATGTTCGGTGCTTCAATCTCTTTTTGAAATGTTCGTTGCTTGAATCTCTTTTAAAAAGGAAGAGTAAAAACAGTAGCTTTTGATAATTTATTAGAACTCTTTTGGTTTTTAATATTGATTTCGTTTTTATTTAATGTTTAAGTGATTATAATAATTTATCCTATGTAATTATTGGATCCTATGTACTCTCGAGTCCTTAATAAAAGGAGGGGGGGGGGGGGTGAGAGACGTTTATTATCTTTTTGAAAATTTTCCGCCCACCTCAAATTATTAAGACCCCACCCCCGTTTATTAATTTTCACTTGTTCCAATAACAACAAAAAAAAAATCGGCCTTAAATTAGAAAATAATTATTTCAGTCACTGATAAAAACAAAAACTTCCAGTGTAAACAGGCTTTAATCGCCGACCAAGTAAATCTCGACTTGTCGAAAATGAGCTTTTGGTTTATTTCTCACCAAAGTTTAAAACTTATATCAGCATATTAAATCCTGTTGAAATTATTATAAAACAGCTAATAGAAAATGCGCATTTGACCACAAGCCACGCTAGAGTTAAATAGTTTTATGCATGTATTGTAAAAAAAATTAGTTTGGATTTATAAACTGAAATTTTTATAAAAATACTTTTATTGTAACATAAAAAAATTCTCAACACCCTTCCATTTTTATTAACCTCCCCCCCTCCCCTTCCCCCATCTATTAGTCCCTCCCCCCTCTTGTATTAAGGACCCGAGAGTTATTTAATTATATTTTAATAAGTTAAACTTTATATAAACAATTATATAATGAAATTCTAATTGCTTATACAGATTAAAAACTTAAAGCTTGTATATTAAATGCAATTTTTAAAAACTTAATTTTTAGTTTATATTATTTTTAAACGCTTCTCCAACGAACTTTTTTATATATAAAACACATTTGGGTATTATTTTGGTTGCAAGTAAAGCTAAGTTGCGGGGATAAAAGTGTCATGTGGTAATGGGGTACCTTTGCACAGGATGGAAATCTAAAGACTGTGATAAAAATTTTTCTCATTTTTGTGTTAAAAATCTGTTTGTTTGTAAAATCTTAGTTTACACTAATATAAATTAGTTTCATCTTTTCCCTCTTCGGAAGAAATGGTTGTATGACGGTCAGTATCTGTGAAAATAAAAAAATCTACAATTAGATTGTTTTCAACATCTAATTAACATTTGCTACTTTAAATAAAAAATATTATTGCCAATAAACCATCTACAAGAATACAAAATGCATTTAATGAAAGAATTAACACACTTATATGTCATGTTGGGCATAAAAAAAAGGATAAAAATAGTTTTGTGTAGAATAAAAAAAAGTAAGCTACGTTAAATAAACCTAAAGACAAGAAATCTTCATTCCATTTTTTAAAAAAAATTAAATAAAAAATTTAAAAAATTAAATAAAAAATTAAAAAATTGTTGATCAACCTTATACTAAAAAAATTAAATTTAAGCTTAAAGTTTAAGTCTAAAAGAATCAAATTTAACCATAACGTTTTTCTCTAAAGCAAGAAGAAGCAAGGAGTCTTTAAAAAGAAAATTTAACACATTAGATAAAAATCAAACATCAATACTTTATTTTATATAAACTTTTTTTTTATAATTTATTTTATAGTACTATTAAATAAACTTTAATTATATAACATGACAATACTAAAAAAAAACTTTAAAAGTTTAAAAGCTTTTTTTATTTTACTAAAAGTTCAAAACCTCTATTTAAAAAAACAGGTATGTAATAATTTTTGAAGAAAAATAAAACTATAATTGTAAAAAATACTCAAATTTTTTTAAGTTTAGAAAAACTATTATTTTTTGTTTCAGCTACCTAAAATTTCTCACCTAAAATAACTTGTGTCATTCTGGTATTTAAACTTTTACGGTGTAGTGACCGTGGTTGAAATTTGATCGGGGTCAGGTTTGTTAAAAAATAACTGGGGCCACGGCTATCGTGATCAATATAATCATCATAACCATCCTCATAATCCAGCTTTAACCTTGCTCTTTTGTGCTGTTTCTCTAATGTAAACAATCTTGAGCATTTCCTTTCCTTAACCAAAACTTATTCATACCATAGGTAACGCACTCTCTCTAAGTTTTCTTTTTTTAGTTCTAACATTTCTCCTGCTACCTCTCTACATGCTGATAACCAAATCACTTTTATCTTCTCTGATGAACATTGTTTGATACAACGTTTTTTCTAATCTCTATTTTATGCTAGCATCTAAATAAATGGCAAATATATATGCTTACATCCATATTTATCCAAACCTCTGGAACTCCTTCATTTAGTCTTCTCCCTATTATTAGTTTCTTTACATAAAGGTTTTGAGATTATTAAATCATTTCTTTTTAACTGCAGTATTGAAGCCATTCTTGAAGGTCTCCACTCTTTTTCATTTCCAGTAACTTTAGGAATTAGCTACAATAACAATTTTACATCTAAAGTGGCTCTATTTGCACACAACTCAACTTTATACTCTTGTATTAACAAATCTTCACCTTTTGATCACTTAGAACAAAAAGTTGATCTCACTTCTGTAACAGCTTGGGGCTTGCAGCGGCTTGTGGATTTCAACTCCAAAAAAACTCAGCTTTATTGCAAATAACTATGCTAATATTGTTGACATTCCTATATTTACAACTAACAACCCTCTCACTCTCAGAAAAGGTCCAAAAGCACATTGTAAATGTAGTTGGACAAGCTTTATCTGCCAAGCTTGAGCCGCTCTCTCATTGTTCTGAGGTTGCAACTCTTTATTTTACAAGTATATGCCAGCATTTAAGAAATAGTAAATGCATGCATAAATTTATAATATATAAAGTATTGTAAATTTTTTTCTAGCCCCGACTATCAACCCCTGCTAAATTTTAAAATTTTGCCAGGTCACTTACCAATTATATATTAATATAAGCTATTATAATTCTAAGCTAATTCTTATCTAAAATTTACTTATTCACTTATAACATTAGAAATTTTGCCAGGTCACTTACCAATTATATATTAATATAAGTTATTATAATTCTAGGCTAATTCTTATCTAAAATTTACTTATTCACTTATAACATTAGAAATAATCTTATAAACATCTTTAGTTCTCTATTTTCTATACTTAATCCCTCCCCCTCCTTCTTTTTTTTAACAGTTGCAGTCTGATTAAAAACATCAGTGCAAAAATAACATAACTTTCACAAATTGTTCAGGAGAAAAGATTAAATTTAAGATTTTAATGTTTCATGTTTTTTTGCATAGGTGTAAAGCTGTATAGTATAAAAAATTGAACATTTTTTTTGTATCATTAATACTAACAACAATATATTAAAAAACTCAAGCTAAAAATCAAACCCTACATTCAAATGACATAGGGGATGCTCAGATTTAATTTGCATTTTCATCAGCTGGTCACCAGTTTTTTTTATATACTAATAACTCATTTAAACCTAGAAATCAAAAGTGGAATTGCATCATTATTGCACCTAAATCTTCAATTGTCTTTATTACATTTTTCTATTCAACATAACTATTATAGTGGTGTATAATAATGAAGACATTTCTTTGGCGCCATAAAACTCATGGTTATTTAATGCTTAAGTTGATAATTTGATTTCTTATATATTTGATTTCAAAATGCAAGCACAAGAATAAATTCCTCTTATTTTTTTTTGACACTGATGATAATTTTTTTTTTTTTCTTTGGTTGCCATCAAGTATGTCTTTTAGCAACGTAAAGATCCCATTACACAGTATTGTGTAATTTTTAGTGAATTTTTTGTTTTTGATTTTGTATATAATGGCTGATGATTCCCGTATAGACATAAAACTTAAAGAACCATAGAAAAAGTTGATTTTTCTTCGTTAATATATATATGTATATGTATATATATATATATATATATATATATATATATATATATATATATATATATATATTATATATATATATATATATATATATATATATATATATATATATATCAGATTCTTTTGAATAAAATTTATACACAGTAAAAATATACAAGCTTAGATTTAAAAAAACTTTTGTTGGTAAGCTTTTATTATCACTACAACAGCAGCTTTTATTATTAAAAAAAAAAAAAAAAAAGTTGAAGTTAATAATGACACAATAAACAAATAAGAATAATCATAATTTCTAAATCAATCTGGTATAGTAACCTGTAAATTTTAAAACAACCTGGTATAGTAACCTGTAAAGACTAAATAATTTAGTACCTTTAACTGTTTTAAAGTAAAACACCACCCAAACTTAAACCTTAAAACTTTTTATTTAAAGTAAGTTGTTTTAAAAACATAACCAAATATCCTTAAATTAGATCAGGTCATGCAACAATTATATTAAGTTGTGAAATAACTTACATGGAAATAAACAAAGCTGCACTGGAGAACTGCGATTTTGTGTTAGCCTAGTATAAAATATATAGGGATTCAACATAAACAAAAATAGATTAAACAATACTTTTTCTAAAATTATATAATTAAATATTTATTTTAGTTTATACCTTAAAAAATGATCCAAAGGACAAGAGATATCGCAATCATGTAATTTTAAAAAAAAAGGATTCCCTGTACTATTTCGATATTCAATCTCCACAAACAAAGAGCTGCAATATATATATATATATATATATATATATATATATATATATATATATATATATATATATATAAAATTATAAATATTAAAACATTCCTAATTCATACAAGATCAGATTCAGTAAATGTTATAAAGCTGAACATGTTATAAAATGTTATAAACAGAAACCCTTGAATTCACTATTCAAACAGTTTTTTGGAACTTAATTCTAGAAAGAATGAACTCATTTTCAAAAGCTTTGCAAGATGTAAAAATAACATGTGACATGTATTGTTCACTTTTTCTTGTATATTATATTCATGTATATTATATTCATGAAAAAATATTATGACAAGTATGAAGCTAAAGTTAAAATGTTTCTTCCTGATACAAATTACTCATACAAAAAGCATAGAAGAAAGAAAAGTGTTTTTGATGGTCCATACAAAAAGCATATAAGAAAGAAAGTGTTTTTTTTTTATTGTTTCAATGAATAAAGTTTTTCAAAACTTAAATTTAAAGCTCAATTTAACAAAAAAAAATTTAAGCTTAACTAAGAACCAAGAAACTTTTAATAATTTGGCAAAATCACCTAGCAATATGATTTGTAGTTTCATGTTTAAATTCATTCTAAACTGGACAAACAAAAAAATATTTTATGAGGAAAAATGTTGCAAACCTTTAGTTCTTAAGGGGCCTAAAAAACTCCTTAAAATTATTAAAATTTAATAGAGTTTTTGATTGTGTTGACAAAAAAAAATCATCTAGAAAATTTGCAGAAAATTTTTGTAACCACAAAAAAAAGAACAAAAAGAAAAAGAAACAGTATGTATTATAAGAAACTATGTATGTATTACTATCAGAAACAGTAATCACTCCAACAACCAGTAGTAATATTTAACAAACAAAAAATTACTTGTTAACATCTTGGTACAATTCAATCATTATAGATGCTGCAAATGGTGGAACACTGAGATCAACATTAAGAGCAGCCATTAAAGATAAAATAGTTGTGTCATGCTAAATCATTACTAATTTACTATATAATTAATTAATTATATTACATTACATAATTAACAATATTACATTACATAACTAATTGACTATATCAATTATATTAAGTAAATAAAAACTAAATTTTAATGATTATTAAATAAAAAACAAAAAAATGAAAACAACATTATTAAAAGTACCCCTGAATAAATATTCATTTTATATAAATCTTTATAATGCCTATTTATAGCAAATTTTTCCATATGCGAAACTATCTCATACAACAAGACACCTAAAAATTAAATTAAATGTAATAATTTAATTCTAAAATTTTAAAAATTCTTCAATTGAAAAAATAAAGAATTTTTAAAATTTCAAAGAAATTTGAAAAATATTTCAATAAAAACTGTGTTTCAGTAAACATCTGATAAAAAAATAAATGATAAAATAGATAAAAATTTTATTATGTATATTAATACATAATAAAATTTTTTATTGTATTTTTGTTTATTTTATCATTCATTTTTTTATTCCATGCTCATTATTTATTACCTACATTAGCTATAAAATAATGATATTAGTAAATAATAATTAGTAATCTTTATAAATATAGTTTAAAAAAGTATTAAAAAATAAAAAATAAAAATATACAAAAACAAACAACTTTTAATGTTTAACATTTTTAAAATAAAAGGAAATATCAAACTGCATTTTTTTAAATGTTTTAGCTTTAATTTACTAATTCACTAGAAATAACAATGCCTTGGTGAAAGCCTCAAAATTATATATATAATAATAAGAAATTTAAAAAAATTAAAAAGGTAAATAAATAAAAAAAGGTAAATTAAAAGGATAAACTTAAAAAACTCTAAAAAACAAACTCTTAAAGTATTTTTGTATTGGAATTCCTACATTATACAAAAAAATAATTTTTTGTATAATGAATTTTTTGTTTTTTATGAAGCAACATTTTTTTTTTTAAATAATTTTTTTACCGCCAACAAGTCTTGAGAATTCCTCATCTCCTTGAAATTTGTTCAAAAATGTCCAGTCACCTAATTTGATTATCTGATCATACAAACTTGGTGTAAGCCATGAATCAAAAGCAAAACCTTGTGCAATCTGTAACATTAAAACATAACAATCTGTAACATTGAAACTATTCTTACATAAATAGTATCAAACAACAAATGTGTTATTTACTATAATGGAAAAATAAATACAACAAAATGACATCATAAATCTGCTCTACAACAAAACCTGGCTAATTATTCAGTTTATAAAATAATCATAAAACATATTTAAAATTAAACTATCATTTTAGAAATAGCAAAACTATTCAATATGGTTTATTATAAAAAAAAAATTATTTAAAAGTTAAGTATATAAAAAGTGTTTTTTAAAAATTAAACAAAATGTTATTTTTGACAAAAAAAAAACCGCACATTTTATAGAAAACTTTTTTTTATGCAACCATACGCTGTTTGAAATAACATTTCAAACAGTGTATGGTATAACAACCAGTATATGTAAATAAGTTAAGTTTTCTGAAGACTTAGCCTGGTTTTATTTTAGTGCGCCAAAAATTAAACATTAATAAGAGGCATTTGAGAAGACACTCAAAATTGATTAAACAACAAAATCAAGTTCAGTTACCACAAATCCTATTGTAGTTTGAAATTATTGAAATCCTATTGTAATATCAAGTCACGTCAAAAATGTATATGAAATTGGAGGTTTCCAATCTGTAAAACTGTTAAGACATCTATTTACTAAAAATACTATAATTATGAATACTTTGGTATTTTAAGGACCTTAATGAATAATTATTAATTATTAATTTATAAATACAGCATTCTTACGTCACATTTTAAAACATCATAAACAACCCAAAGTTCTTTGAAATTCACTGTCATTCCAGTATAGTTACTTAATAATGACAATAACATCTAAAAATAAATGTAAGCAACATCTAAAAAAAATGCCAGTAACATTTAAAAATTAAAAATTCAAAGTTTTTTTTTTGTTTTAAGAAAAATAATGTTATTGTGCAATAATAAAATATAAGCAAAAAATAATGTTTCTTTAGTTTTACAAACACTGAACTAACTTTTTAGTTCATTAAATGTTATTTACTTTAAGTTAAACACAATAAGTTGGTATTTAGCACATATATTTAAACACAATAAGTAGGGAATCTGGCCTTTGGCTTTTTCAGCTAAAAATTTCAAAAACAAAAATAAGGTTGAAAAAGTGAATATACAATATACACAATAGATTTAACAGAATATACAATAGATTTAACAATAGAAATACAATAGATTTAACTTTCAACAGCATATCCTTCTTTTGCGTTAGTGATTGACAGCCTGATGAGTATTTATCAGGCTGTCAATCACCACGTTTCAAATAAAAGTACAACGAGGGAGAAAAACCCTTAAAGCGTGCTGACTGCTTTCTATTGTAATAAATATCAATCATTTATTGATTGGTATTTATTACATTGATATCATTCGCTAAAGGATTGGTATTTATTACATACAAAAAACCAAACATAAACATATAAGGAACTTTAGTTAATTGGTATTTATTACTTATTATCATACTTTTTTTATTGCTTTATATTGTACTTTTAAAAATTTATTTATTGAGCATGTATTTTGGTAAAAATTGTAAAAATTTTAAATCTATAAAACAATTATGACTATAATTAACAACTTTTTTCAAATGTTGCAAATTATCAAACAAATTTATTTAATAAATTGTTAGACAGTATTTAAAACTAACATAATAATAATTAAGAAATACACATTATTTAAATTTTTAACTTAACTAAATTTAATTTTTAAATTATTAACTAAATAATCAAATAATTTATGGTAATTAACACTTTATTTACTAAGTTTTATTAAAATTTAACTATGTTTTCAAAATACTAGCTATTTTTTACTAACTTTGTTTTCTTTTTCTTTCTTTATGTAATCTACTTTTTTTTTCTGTGCTGTTAAAAGTTCTCGAAGTCGTGGACAAGGTGTACGCAAAGATCGCAAAAGCTATTATAAGGGTAAAAAAACTTTAAAAAACAAAAAAAAATATATATAAAACTATGATCACTGAATTACAATTACAACTTTAGAAAATTTAAAAGTTTAGAAAAAACAAATACTTACAGAATCTTGATCATTTGGGACTGTGTGTATTGGAATTGGTTGCCAATTATTAACTAAATTATGCCAAACCTATACATAAATTATTAACTAAATTATGCCAAACCTATACATAAAGCTGACACTCTTAACAATGTTTATTTTATCTAGAAATGTTTCTACTCTAATTATGCAAAGTTAAGTTTAACAGTTAATCTAAAAATATTTAAAATTTAATATATTAATTTTTAATTTAATAACACAAGAATACAACATAAGAATATTAAGGTACAATATTAGAATATAAAATATGATGAATACATTTTAATAAATGAAAAAATATAAATAAAGAACTCAAAAACAGAAACAAATATAAATGAAAACAATTGAAGTTTTTCCAAAATTCAGAGCAATTACTTTTTATTTACTACAACAATTCTAAAAATAGTCTCTTAATATTATCAGAATGGGGATTCATTAGAATAAACTGTATTGTCTCTTAGATAACACCATCAGAATCTGTAGCAGATCCATTAGAATAGATTTTATTATCTTTTAGTTAATACAATCAGAAAAACAGCAGTAAAATAAACAAAAGAAATTTTACTATAAAATTATAAAATTATACTTGATAGCCTGTAGGAGGATATAACCCAGCTAATTGTGTTTCTGCACTCTGCAAACATCTTGGTGTATCTGAGCTGCGAATATAAATCTAAAATGAAAGATAAATAAAAATAAAAAATAAAAAATTACTATTTTACTGTAAATATAAAAACAAACCTCTTTTTGAATGTAAGTTTTATTTAAAAAATGATTGTCAATCATGTAGCGCTTCTTTAAAAATCTTCCTAATTCATACTCCATATTCATTCCAACCTAAATATATACTTGAATAAATACAGCTATTTAATTTAGTTAAATTGCTTATCTTATTTTATACATCAATAGTAAGATATTATTTTATATATTATTATTAACTCTTCATTTTGATTCATAATATGTAACAAACAATACAAGCAATATTTACTTTTGTTAACATCCCTGGATCAACAGGCCAATCATTTTTATGAGAATTTGTTGGAAAATTAACAAGAGGTGATCGTGCACCATGGCGATAAACCTTTGAAAAAAAAGGGAAAAAAAAAAACTTGATTGGGAATTCCATAATTATTAGATATGGTAACCAACCATCCTAATTTAATTAACCAACCATCCTAATTTAAAGGAAAGTTTTCATTTTAAAATTTTGTTAACGCCATTTATTTGACTTATTTATCTTGCTAAAATGTTGCACAATCTTTAATATTTATTATTTTATATAACTTGTTTGTTCTCCCAAGTGTTGCTCTATTTTATTACTTTCTTTAGATAACTTCTTTTTATCTAAAATATCTATATTTCTGCATTTAAAAAATCCAAACTGCATTCATTAAATTTTTGTTAGCTTATTATTTTTAATATTTTTAAGCACTCATGTGGCAGAAGAACCAAGTTGCTTCTTTTTGTTTTTATCAAAACAAAATGCTGAGCTAAAAATAATTTTGTGGTGGAACATAAGCAAAAGTTTTTTCAACAGTTTTAAAACTGTTAGAAAATTTTAAAATAAGTAAAAAAAAAAGAAATACATTTTTAGCTGTAGTACACAATATATACAAATCATACATAATATTTTTTAAATTTATTGAGCAGATAGTTACAGTAAAATATTACAGTAAGTTAAACATTTCATCAAAAAATGTCTACTTTTCCAATATAAGCATAAGTAAATAAAAACTTTTTGAGGTACTTAATAATACTTTTTGCTAATTCTAAAATGTTTTTTTTTAAATTAATTTATTTTATTTATTTATTTAGCAACTTAATGCTAGTTTAGCAACTTTTACAAAATAAAATACTTTGCACAATTAAAACAAAATATTTTGCATATTTAAAACACGTATCCAATTTTATTTATGAAAAATTGGTCACCTTATTATTTTCAACTAATTCATAATAAAATTATTATGAATATTATTAAAATTGTTAAAGACTTACAACATGAACCATTTTTAAGGTCTTCATACAGTATATTTGACACACCAGAGACAAAAATATACAATTAAACATTTTTAAGCAATACTAGACAGTAATATTTTAAGTTATAATCTACAAAAGCCTCTTACAACAAAATATTTATTTAAAAATTTAACGATTAAGTTTTTTTTGAACTTTTAATAAATTTCAAGTAACATTTAACCATTATATTTCAAGAGTTACTAGTGTATTGCCAGTTTACTTAAAATCTATTACCGCATAACTTTCTGCATGATTTTTGATCATTGAGAGTTAGTATAGCTAAAAAAAACTTATAAGTTATTATAATTTATAACCTTTATATTATAAGTTTTTTTATAATAAGTTTAAAATAATAAAAATAAAATAATAATATTAGTATTATTAATTTTAAAAACAGCAAACGTGTAAGTACTATTTATGGTTAGTTCTTTGTTCTATAACTTTGTTACAAAAAAAAAGTTGATTCTTCTATCATTTTTTTTCTTCACGGACAGCAAAGCAAACAAAGTAAACTTTTCTTTATTTTTTAATCTTTTTTTCAGAATTTTTTTTTAACGATCTGTCGGCACGAAACTTCTAAGAAACTAAAATTACGTTACTTCCGAGAAACCAAAACAGTTAGTGCAGGAATGCAAAAAAAAAAAAGAAACAGAAAGCTCATTATTAAATTTTTAAGTCTCAAGGATTAAATAAAAAAAAAGTTTTAAAAAAGAAAAAATATAGAAAAATCTCTTAGTTTTAATTTCTAATTTCTAATACTGTTAATACTGTCTGGAGCACGTTTTGTTTTTTATATACAGATTTTATATTTTTAATGTATTTTTGTTTTTTATATTTTTTTATATTTTTAATTTAACAGTATTTAACTGTAAACCGTTTTTATATTCTAAATGTAGTTAAATGTATAAAATAATAAGATCAGGTATCAAAACTTTTTTATATTAAACAAAACTTTTTTATAATTTTTTTTAAGTTTTATGCAACTTTTTCCAATAACGAATTAATACGACTAACGACTTATTTATACGGGTTTAAAATAACTTTTACGTTTTTCATTAAATTTACGAAAACATTTTTTAGTTTTTATTTCGGTAACTTGGTTTCTTTATCTTTTTTCTTTATATCCTTTTACATCAGTGCTGGATTTAGGGCGGTGGGGGGGGGGGGGGTGGCTTTATTTTTTTTTTAGTCATTTTTACGCTGCGGGACACAAAAAAAGCCTTCAAAAAAAAAAGCCCCGGGCCCCGAAAAGTCTTAATCCACCATTGTTTAACACAACAAGCAAGTAATCTTCCAACAATAAAATATTATAAGATGTTGTAGTATAATCTTATAGCACAGCGGCCTTACTACTTTAGCGGGCCCAATAACTTTATTTTTATTAATCGAATATGCTGTATTTGTATGTGTATTATTTACATACGTTTATATACAGAGAAAGACGGCGAACGTTTTAAAAATCCTGAGTTTCTTCAAAACTGTCAGTCATGAATCATTAATACTTTGACAGTATGTTTACTTTATCAAAATGACTACTTGCCTGTATGAGTTTTTTTAGTTTCCCCGATTTTAAAACATTTTAAAACACAAGCAACTTCTCTTACTATAGTAACACAAAATAAATGCAATATCATTCAGTCATGGGTGAGCGCAAAATACAGACAACTTTATTTGAAATATAAATTCAGTAAAAATATCAAGCATCTTTCTTTTTTCTTTCTTCTTTCTTATTATTTCTGCTCCAATATTTGCTGAAGAAAGTAACCTTGCCATATTCGGATGAAATAGAGGTATGAAACAATTTAATTCAAACGCAGGTTGTAAAATGCACGGAGCTTGATGCCAGAAATCTATGTCAATTTGTATCAATTCAAAAAGTAATACTAACTGTTTCCTTACAATGAGTGAGCATTTCCGTGATTAGTTTTGTAATTACTTACAATGCAAACTAATTACGGAAATGCTCACTCATACTTTGATATCAACGAACTATTTAGATATGATATTGAAAAAAGTAGTCAATAAAAGCAAATACTTGCTTGAATTGATAAAATTTTATCCTTAACTTCGGAAAGGCGTTATAAAAGCAGGTTGCAAAAACTATGTGAATGGTAGCGAAAGGTAATGTGAAACTAGCCGTCTCAACGTTGATCAAATATTCAAGTTGTGGATAAAAAAAAACACACAATATAAACATAAGAAAAACTGATCGCCAAGGTTATAGAATTTGGGTTAGTCAATCAAGACAAGTCTATGCAATCAAGACAAGTCTATGCAAACGCATAGGTCGATACAATACTACAAAACGCATGGGCATATACGGAGTTTAGCATTGAATAGGTGAGAAAAACTTTGAAAACAGCTGTCAAAACTGATAACAGTGAATTAATTTGGTATGGCTTATTTGGGGCAACGAATATATGACAACCGGTAGATTGAGACACAAGTCAGTAGCTTAAACAAGCTGTTGCAAATATTCAAGAAAAGTGATTGGGCAATCACTTTTCTTGAATATTTAAACAATGATAACCTTAACCTATAGCTGGAAAAAACCGAAAATAAATTGGATGGTAACGAGATTTTAATTACTCATTAGGTAGTTGAGCCATTCAAATGATGGATGACAAATATACCCGATATCGGTGGTGAGGTTTTGAAAAAACTGGATTATCTATTGCATTGAAAAATATTGATGGAATTCAAATAACTTTAGTTGAGTAATTGTAAAAAATATTAAAGTACTTATTAACATGTTTTCTAGTTGTATCCTATTTACTAACTCTCTCTTTTGATAATCTGAAAGATAAGAAACTTTTAATATTATATTTGTAAAATAAAACTTTTAATGAAACTTTCTAGTACTCGTTTACTTGGTTTCTTATAAAAAAGAACGTTTATTTTTAAGTTAAGTTACTCAGTTGACTGGTAACATAAATAACATCAGTGTTTTGGAATGGCCATCTCAAAGTCCGGACTTGAATCCATTAGAAAATTGGTGGTAATTTTTGGACAGGAAAATTGGCAAGCAAGCATTTAGATGCAAAGACAACTTGAAAGAAGCTGTAATGAGGGCATGGGATAAAATAACAACAGAAGAGACCCAAAATTCGATCAAATCAATGCCAAATTATCTAGATGAGGCCATCAAGGCTATAGGAGGCCCCACTCGATACTAATTTCCCTGGAATTTGATCAACTTGACATTATTTTTGAACTGTACGATATTTAATTTTTTCATACTGTATGTATATATATATATATATATATATATATATATATATATATATATATATATATATATATATATATATATATATATATATATATATATATATATATATATATATATATATATATATATATATATATATATATATATATATATATATATATATATATACAAGGTGTGGAAAAAGATTTTAGTATTCTTTTGTATTCCTTCGTATTCTTTTAGTATTTTTTAGTATTATTTTGTTTTAAATTAAAGTGTAATTTGCTTCTCGTCTTGTACAGGAACTTTTGCTGTTTTTGTTGTTTATATTTTTGCACGGGAACTTTTTCCGCACCCTGCATATATATATATATATATATATATGTATATATATATATATATATATATATATATATATATATATATATATATATATATATATATATATATATATATATATATATATATATATATATACATATATATATATATATATATATATATATATATATATATATATATATATATATGTATATATAAATATTTATATATCTACATATATATATATATATATATACAGTATTGGACAAAACATTTGCAACCAACATCGAACAATGCTAAAAAGTGTTCCTAATTTTACATGTCTTAAAAACGAAACGAACTATACTACCACAGCTGGAGTTCAGGAGTCTGGAGTCATAGCATGTCATGACATGAGCAATCAGTTGACAGGTAACAGCACACAGGCAGAATTTCGTTGACTAGTGCCATTTTGCAGCGGACAAAACAAGTGCAACTTTTTTGGTTTGTTTCATTTTCTTAAGTCTGGTCCGTGTCAACGTCACGGAAGTTTTTTAATAATTAAAGGAAGTATCCAAAAGTTTCCAAAAGTGTCCAGAACCATGCAGAAGCTTCCAGAAGTTTCCAGAAGAAGCATCTGGAAGCATCCAGTAGCATCCAGAAATATCCAGAATCATTCAGAAGCATCCAGACGCATCCAGAAGCTTCCAGAAGCATCGAAAAGAAGCATCTAGAATCTTCCAGAACAGGTTCACACAGGTTCATTTTACTATATAAGAGACATGTAAATCGACATGTAATTCAGTCAGTATATGGAAGTCAATCAGTCAGTATTATGAAGACAGTTTATCAAAGTGAGTTTTATCAAAGTGTTTTATCGAAGAACATCAATACAAGAAGTGAAATACAACAAGTGTTTCATTACATCAATACAGTCCACATCCAACCAAGACGTTGTGTTCCACAGAGCATTATTGTATCATCACAAGGTAAATGTAACACGGTAAGCCTTGAGAAGCGTGGTTATTTATTTTTATCATTTTTACGACTTCAAGTGAAAAATGGCTCCCGACAGTCTTGGATTGGAACTAAGAAAGAAAATTATTGGCGATTACGTAAGTGGGATGTCACAAAAAAGCATTTGTGATAAATATCGCGTGAAAAAATGGACCGTATCAAGACTATGTTCCAAATATCGTTCTACGGGGAAGTTGGCAGCAGATAACAAAGGTGGAAGACCACGTTCCACCACTTCTAGAGAGGATTCTATAATCGTCAGATCCGTCAAGAAGGATCCCTGGATATCATCAGTCGAGATACAAAAGCAATTAGAGCTGCCTGTATCGGACCGAACAATCAGACGACGTGCTGTTGAAGCCGAATTGTTTTCTCGACGCCCCGCAAAGAAACCGCTGATTTCACTAAAAAATCAGAAGAAAAGACTCCTGTTTGCTACATCACATATTGACTGGAATGTGCAGAAATGGCGAACTGTCCTGTTCAGTGATGAATCGAAGTTCAACATCGTTGGGAGCGATGGCATTTGCCGTGTACGTGGACCGGCCGGAAAACGCCTCGATTTACGTTACTACCATAAGACCGTGAAGCATGGTGGAGGCAATGTAATGGTCTGGGGGTGTTTTTCTGCTAACGGTCTAGGTCCAATACATCGAAACGATGGAATAATGGACCGTTCCATGTATAAAAATATCCTGAAAGATGTTATGTTACCTCTTGCTGAATGGAATATGCCAATAAAACGGGTTTTTCAACGATCCGAAACACACTGCAAAAGTAGTCAAGCAGCGGTTTCAAGACAACCACCTATCGGTGATGGATTGGCCACCTCAATCTCCAGATCTCAACCCTATCGAGAACCTGTGGGAGATTGTCAACCGCAGAATTAATCGTGAAGGTGTTCGTAATAAGGATCAACTGTTTGAACAAATCCAAAAGGCCTGGGCAGTAATTCCACAAAGTTTCATTGATCACCTGATCGACTCTATGCCTCGAAGATGCAAGGCTGTGATCGACAACAAAGGATTCGCCACGAAATATTGATAGCGAAATACAGCTTGGTCAAGATTTTGTCGAGTTGCACTTGTTTTGTCGAGAAGGAAATCAATTTTTTTTAGTATTTTTGATTAATTTATTAAATTTCGTGTACAAATAATGAACTTTGTGATGAATAAAACTTGAAGAACTTTGTCTCTAAACAGTTACATAGTTATTTCTCTACATTGAAATAATGCAGCACTTTTATATAAAGAAACTAAATAAGCATTATTTGGTCGCACTCGTTTTGTCCGATACTGTATATCTACATATATATATTATATATATACATATATATATATATATATATATATATATATATATATATATATATATATATATATATATATATATATATATATATATATATATATATATATATATATATGTATATATAATATATATATATATATATATTATTACTCAGGAGATTTATGTTAGAACTTATGCTGTCTCTAATTTAAAACAAAAGTGTCTTGATGATAGTATTTTGGATATCCTTTTTATAGGACCGCATTAAGGTTTTAGATGAAATTTAAATAAGGACTACTTAAAGAGATCCTACCACCTATATCATTCTCTCATTTGTAAAAATTTCTTTGTTGGTTATGCAACCTGAATGTAATCAAACTTAATTGTGCCAATTGCATTTTTTTAAACCAATCAAAAAACATCGCGAATATAGCAAAAGCTATAACTTTCAAAAAGATCTAATTTTGAAATCATGGCAGGTGATTTTATTGAGATATATGTTGGCACAGTGAAACTTGAGTTTAAGCACTTGTTTAAACTCAATTGAAGAAATCAAAAAAAAAAAACGATGGTTGGTGAGACGTTTGGTAGTTGATCATTTATAAATTTTTTTTTGACGAAATTAATTAAAGGTGACAAATCTGGGGTGTAGGTGTTATTTAAATAGCAAAAACACCTCAGATTATGCTTTGCTTATACAAGTTCTGAGCTGTTTTTGAGAAGTTTACTAAAAAGGATGGGTTTTACAATTATCTGCACGTTAAAGACAAAATGCTAATGTGACCTTTAGCCTCCACTTTAATCCAGTACTAGCTAGCTTTTTGTATGTAGTTAATAGTGAAAGACAAATTTGTATTACAATTGATTTCATAAACGTAAAACTCGCAAGTGGTATGGCAGAATACTTTAGTGATAAAATTACGTTTTTTAAGTGTACACTGAAGGTTTGACGTGTTTTTTACACTGAAGGTTTGACATACACTGAAGTTTTGACATGCAACTGTACACTGAAGGTTTGACGTGCAATTTGCAGTTGAGTTTTTAAATTTAACCCCTTTTGATGGAAAGAGTCAAAGTTGCGTGAAGAAATTTATGGATGAGCTCGAATCATCTGTTTTCCAGCATAAAAATAAAATTCTTGTTTTCACTCCTAAAGTCGAATATAAGTTTAACTTTTGGAAATAACATAGATTAATGGGAAAAGTTTATATTATATAACTTAATTTAAATAGATTAACGAATCCAGCAATAAATTGCATTAAACTATTCATTTGTTATTAAGTGTTTAACTTACAAAAGCAAAATTATGACCTTATAAAGTTTAAACAGCGTGAAATAAGATAAGGGGAATTCAATAAAATTATGCTTTGCAATGTTTATTACTATGGACTAGACAAGTTATCCTCTGAGCATATTAGTCACATTTGCGTAGGAAAAAATAATCGTAGTGCAACTTTTTAATTATTTTAGTTTGTAATTACAATGTTATTATTATCATTATTAATATAGTATACTCGTTTAAGATTCGAACATTTAATTTTAAACGAACATCTTTAATCATTTTTAATTTTGTTTAAGCTTGTATACTATTTGTTAAAGTTGTATACATTTGACAGAAATTTTTTAAAAAACTTTCTAAAAAATTTTTATAATTTCTGAAAAAAAAAAATTATGTCTAAAATTTTTTTATTTTAAACCATTAAAATATATATTATAAGTAAATATTTGATGGTCATAATACTGATAAACAAATACACAAAGTTTTGTAAAGCAAGATATTTAAAAATAATTTTATAAACTAATAACTAAAAAACAGCCAATAATGCATGATTATATCACTAAAAATAAAACTGAAAATAGCGTTACACATGTTTACATTTATAAACAACCGAGCCATGAAGTATATTTATCTTTCAATAATATGTTTTTTGAAGATTTTTTTATTAACATGGCGCCGTTATGTCGATAAACCTTTAAAAGTTTATATATAACATGCGGAAGATGAAATCTTCTTAGCGAAGACCGGTATGCACTTTCATCGTTTCATTCATAGATCATTGTAAAATGATAACTAAAATATACTAGACTGGATGAACTCTTTTTTGCTGTCTTGCTCGATATATATCGTTTGCAGGAGGCTGGAAGGATGATTCATCGTCGCTATCTCCAGCAGAACGTTTTAAGCCTCGATTTTCTGCCAAGGTTGATGCTAAAACAGCTTTTTAATATATAAAGAAATATAATAGAAAACTACATAAACATAGGGCAACAATCACCCTTATGAATTTTATTTTTCTTCAAAAAAAAAAAAAGTATTTATCCATATATTATACACAAGCTAGTGTTTTTATACATTTGTGTGGTTTCAATCTTTAGGCAAAAATATGTTGGCAAAATAGCATAGAAAAGCATGCAAATGTTAGGTGATAGAAGTCTGGTAAACAGTTATTAGTAATGTTTTTAAAAAAATATTAATTTAACGAGTTTTTTAAATCAATTTACTCCTGACAAGGCTGCAAGCAACCACTATTTAAGTAGAGAGTTAACAGAAAACAAAGAATTTTTTAAAGAGCAAGAAAACAAGACTTAAAAGACGTTAGTATGAGTGTTTATTATTATATATGAGTTGAGAGAACATGAAGATGAAGAAGTTCCAAAGCAATGATGTGCGAGGAAAAGAAACAAGACAAAAAAAGGTTTTTAGAGCATGAAGGAGCAGATACACTATAAGCGAGAATGAGTTTTGGTTGATGGAACTAGGGATGAGAGCTCATGTGAGCAGCAATCACGAAAGTATTTGTAGAAAGGAGAAAAATATGCAACCTTACTACAATGGGACAGTGGCTCAAGCTTGACAAATTTATAGAGCAGATTCAACTACATTTACAAGTTAAAATTCATAAGTGATTGCAAGCCTTAAGGCGTTACAAAGGCATAAACACATATTACCTGAGGGAGAGACAAATACATATTACCTGAGGGAGAGACATAAATACATATTACCTGAGGGAGAGACATAATTTACCTGAGGGAGTTACATACCACATTGCTTAGGGTGTCATGCATTATCTATGGTTGAGTCAAGTTTTCTAATAAACTAAAAGATAAAAAACCATCACTGCAATTTGATTTTTCAATCTATTTTTTACGAATAATTGTGGTGTTTGCAGTAACTTGAACTTTACTACTGGCATAAGTAAGCTTCAGGTTTTACATGCTGAGCCTGGGCATACATTTACATACCAACTCTTCTATTTGTTATGAAATCAGGTTAAAAGCTTGTGGTGATTCTTTTGTCATTGATGTCCCTCCATTTAGCACCTTCTCACTCAATCACCTTTACTTTTAATCTTTATTGTTCTCTTCTCAAGACTGCTTTCTTTTTGATGTTATTTCTGATCACATTGATCAGAAAAAAGCCATTTTCTTTATCTATTAGCCAATATGGTTATTGTTCATTTTAATTCTCATCACACTGAATGGTTTGGCTTTAGTACTACTGACCCTGCTAATACTAAAGCTTTTGAGCTTTAGTATATGCTAATATTTGCCTTTCTCATTTTCCAGACTAACAACTTACTTCATTCCTTGATTTGGGTATCTGAACCTAGTACTCATTTTCCTATTGTTCTCATTTGAATGGTTCAAGTCACAATATGATCCCACTAAAACATTTGTCCTTTGCAATTTTCTTTGTAACAGTCTTTGGGCTGATGCCTCTTTGGGCTGATCTCCACTGATAATTGCAGCAAATGAAGTGAAATCATATAAAAATTTTAAAATTATGAATTAATTTATAAAAAACATTGAGAAAAAAAAAAAACTATAATCAAAAATTCTTGTTTAATTCCCTTTTTTTCATTTTTAGTTTAAAAAATTTAATTTTCTATTCACTAAAATTAAAAATAATTTATTTGTAAAATTTTTATAACTTCGCTTTATTTGAGACACAACATAACATACCTCTGAAAAATTTTTTTTTGATAATATTAGGGACTCGTCTGATGTATAAGGGTCTTGTGCAACCCCTAAGATTTTTAAATCCAGTATTTTTTTATTATATTGAACACACTTAAGGGTTGTTTAATTTTGTTTTTAGAAACAGGCAGATATGCAAGTTTGTCAATTTCAAATCAATCCTTATGCTACCCAATGGTTCTCACTTTCTTGTGCAGCTGCCTTTTCTAATTCTAATTAATTATTTTGTTTTTTTCATACGGAAAATTCTCTTGCATATAAGGGTCTTGTTGTTTTAAGAAAATCAATGCAAAAAGTAGTTGATGACTCTAAGCTCCATTATTCTCACTAAATCTCATACTTTATTGTAGAAGTTAGGTTCAACAAACTTTTAGAAAACATTTAACAGTTTAACTACCAAAGACAAGTCTATCATTCCAACTGATGGAATACATGGTCTGATCTTATTACCTTTACAAAGAATCCTATAGACGTAAAAATTTGTAAAGAACTTTTTCTCTTAATCACCTCTTCAATCTGATGACCACACTCTTCCTATCATCTTAAAGAAACAGGTTAGTGGATTGCTACACATCCAAACCACTCTGGGTTTTGTTGCCAAAGTTATTTTTCTCTACTACTTAACTCTACTACAGTGGTCAAGCATTTGTGTCTTGACTGTTCTAACTTAAACTTCTCCTAAAGTCTCTCTATTTAATTCTCTCAAAACTATTTAAAAACTGAATCTTATTTTTCTGTATGCTGGAAAATAGTATTTGTGGTTCCAACTTATAAAACTTTGAATATGACTTTAACCCCTCTAATTATTGCCCTATTGTTTTTTTACTATTACTAGCGAAGTCTTTAAGTCTTAAATTAAAAACTACTAATATCGCATCTTGAGTACATCTCTGAGAATAAAAGGTCCTCTCTTTTTACTGCTAATTTGTTAACTGATAGCAACTGTCGTTATGACCATTTTTTTGTTTTTTGTTTTTTTAGGTGCCTCAAGAAGACCTAATGGCCTTGTCACAGAGCACCGTGGAAGTGCATTTAATCAGGAAGTTCATGCCTCCTTCCTTACCGTGACGCGAAAATGTCCAAAGCTCATTTTGAACCTGGATCTCCTGCTTATAAAGCAAGCGCTCTAACTACTGCGCCACGACCGCATTTATAACAGCCTGTTATATGTGCGGCCGTGGCACACTTATATCTTGCATTAGATGGAAGCAGTAAGGCAAAAGTTTTTGACAGGCTTTTGATAAATAATAACACAACATACTGCAGTCTTGACAAAAAATCAATCAGCTGATTGTAATCAATTTGCTTTTGGTTCATAGAATGTCTTTTTTATGTAGTATTATTATCTAGTATGTAGACTTACATTTATCTGATGATTCAATAATTTAACATGCATATGTATGTATATGTAATATGCAAACAATATAATTCTTGTACAAAAAGTCAAGGGCCCAATTTGATTCAAATAATTATATATAATTTGTGTTGAGATAAAAGGATATAAAATTTGAAGATTTATAACATCTGGAAAATATCAATAAAAACTACAGAGTTAACAAAGTTTATGTGTACCATTAACTGCCTGTTATTTTGTGACCATTCATAGTCTGTTATTGGTCAATAAAAAAAACAAAACAAAAAAAAAAACAATTAACAATATTAAAAACATTTTACCTTTTAAACTTTCATCAAGAACACATTTTGAAATAAGATTAATTAGCTTATCAAGATTAACAAATGGACCCTGGCAAAAAAAAGTTATAAATTTTTTTAATGATTTTTGAAATATTTAATTCAGTTACGAAAGTAAAATTAAACAACTAAGTATAAAATGTAGTAACAAAGTATACAATATATTTATCTAAAAATTACCCTGAAACTCATTGGTGGAGGTAAAGCTTGCAATAATTCAGCAACAGCTGGAGGAGGAGCAAATACACCACCTGATGCAATATTTCCAATGACTATGACCAGAATTAAAATTTTTATTAATAACAGGATTTTTTTATTTTTAATTCAATTAATTTTTATTTTTAATTGAAACAATCAAGTTTAAATAATTGGGTGATATCACCTCGATTATTAACAGCAGCAGTTGGTTTAAAAGGCTTCATTTGGTTGACATCTGGTTTTGGTAACTCTTTTTTTACAACTTGAATACTAGTATCAGCAATAGGAGCAGGGGTCAAATTATCCAAGTTTTTAACCTTTGTCACCCTCTATAGAAAAAGATCAATCAGTTATTCAATACCTTTTAAACATAAACAATCAAATTTAGCAATATAAAACTTACTGCTGTATATCCCATACTTCTCAACTCACTTAATGAACATGGTAGTAAATCTAAATACTTGTAACGTTCTATTAACATCGTAGTATCTCTTTCATCAACACCATCCTAAATAATGAATAATGACAAACATTTATATCAAGTTTAACAATGACTAGAATTTCAATAGTAGAAAAAATCATGCAGAACAACACTAGAACACTTTTTATGCTGATTATCAATTCAGTAAAAAAAAGTATTATAACTAAATATTTAAATTTGTAAAAAAGCTGACAAAAATGAGAATTTAAACGGAAAAAAAAGGAATTTAAACAATAAACGAGACAATTATCAATCAACACAAAATTTTTCTTGTACGCTGTACGAAGTAAAAACCATGGGATTTCTTTAAAAATGTCATTTTTTTCAAAAAAAAACATCTGTAAAACTTTCATTAAAATTTTTTTATACAAATTTCAATAATATCAATAAAATTAAAATAAATAATTACTACTACTACTACTACTACTACTACTACTACTACTACTACTACTACTATTACTACTACTACTACTACTACTACTACTACTACTACTACTATTACAACTACTACTACTACTACTAATACTACTACTACTACTACTACTACTACTACTACTACTACTACTACTACTACTACTACTACTACTACTAATAATAATAATAATAATAATAGATAATTTCACACAATACAAACAGCAAGCAACCACTTTTGAAGTTACAAATTAAAATAAAGAGGAAAAAAGACTTGAAAATGAAAGCAGTTGACAGAAAACTTGAAAAACTATAAATTGTTATGAGTAGTAAAAAAATGAAAGTGGGAGAGATTTCCAAGTATTTGGAGCATAAAAGAACAATTAAATTTTAAAAAGTGACCTTGAAGTGAATGACAAATGACACAGGATAAGGTTTTGGTTAATGGAACAAATAATAATAGCAACCTGGTAGTATTTGTAGAAGAGAGAAAGATACAAGATAAAATTACAAAGATGTGATAGAGATATCTAAAGATACAATTACAAAGATGCGATAGACATATTTAACAACTAAAGCTGGTACAACAACTTTACACTGCAAATTATAACTTTATCTAAAAGAGAGAAGATATCATTTAAAAGACCAGCCATAATAATAATAAAAAAACAATACTCCATACAAAGGCAAAAGAAAAAGCTAACCTATACAATAAAAAAAAGGATAACTGTCTTTCAAGACTGGAGTATCAAGACAAAGTATATAGTAAATATAATAACTAATATATATATATATATATATATATATATATATATATATATATATATATACATATATATATATATACATATATATATATACATATATATATATTCATATACATATATATATATATATATATATATATATATATATATATATATATATATATATATATATATATATATATATATATATATATTCTAAACATTTTCGTTTCCAACAATGCTGCAAGCAACCACTAATTAGAGTTGGAAGTTACTGGAAGAGAAAAGATGAAGAGTGTAGAGCGAGATAACGATTGACAGACAACTTAAAGGATTGCAGATTGTATGAATCAGGAAAGCAAAATGAAGGAAGCGAATTCCAAAGGACTGATGTTCGAGGAAAAAAACTAGACGAATAAGAGTTTTTGCGAGCATTTAGGAAAAGTCACAGAAAAAGGATGAGACTTAATTGAATGACGAGTAACATGAGAACTTTAGTATTTTTACAACAGTAGAATTTTAGTAGATGGCACAAGAAAGGCTAGCTCTTTAGAGCAGTGCCCATTATAGTATTTGTAGAAAAGAGAAAGAGAAGCAACATTGCGATGATGTGATAATGGTTGGAGGTTGGCTGCTAGAGCAGGTCCTACTACATTTACAATGGGTTTTTGCACCTTGTCTAAAAGAAAAAGCGCATCATTAGAAGTTCCGCCCCAGATATGGCAACAGTATTCCATACAAGGCCGGATGAGATTTATAGAGATAGAGAATAGAATCCGGAGTAAGAAAGTGTTGAGCTCGATAAAGGCTCATGAGGTAATTACTAATGTCATTAGTAATTACCTCATGAGCCTTAAAATTGCAAGATTTAACATGATTTAAACAAGCCTCAAATGAAGAAATTTGCAGAATTTAACATGATTTAAACAAGCCACAAATGAAGAAATTTGCAGAATTTAACATGATTTAAACAAGCCACAAATGAAGAAATTTGCAGAATTTAACATGATTTAAACAAGCCACAAATGAAGAAATTTGCAGAATTTAACATGATTTAAACAAGCCACCAATGAAGAAATTTGCAAAATTTAATATGATTTAAACAAGCCACAAATGAAGAAATTTGCAGAATTTAACATGATTTAAACAAGCCACAAATGAAGAAATTTGCAGAATTTAACATGATTTAAACAAGCCACAAATGAAGAAATTTGCAGAATTTAACATGATTTAAACAAGCCAACCTCCAAATGAAGAAATTTGCAGAATTTAACATTATTTAAACAAGCCACAAATGAAGAAATTTGCAAAATTTAACATTATTTAAACAAGCCACAAATGAAGAAATTTGCAGAATTTAACATTATTTAAACAAGCCAACAAAGAGCAAAAATCAAAATCAAATCAAAACTTTATTTTAAATTAAAACTAATAAAAATATATAAATTTATTTATATTAAAATTTATAAAATGAAAAAACAAACAAACTGAAATACAGTTAATTATCTTGAACTATTTTCTATAGTCCCTTGAAAGCAATAACAATTGTTTTACTTTGCTTAAGTCAAACATTTGTTTAGTCAAACTGTTTTCCTCGGAGGTTCAAGTTAACAGGAATTTACTGTATTCCTAAGAAAGTAATTAAAATGAGAAAACAAAAAGAAACAGAAAACCACAAAAAGCATCTAATAACAATAAAAACTAAAGTTTTTTAAAATATTTTATAGGATGATAATCTTATTGAAGCTTTTTTAAAGATAAAATAAAAAAAACAATAAGAAAAAATAAAAATTAATTTACAGAAAACCTTGTTTAACAAGCAAACTAAAAAGCAGCAACAAGGTTTGTGTTTCTGAGTTTAGGGTTGAAAGAATCTCAAAAAATAAATATATATATTAAAAAAAACTCACTTTTGTAAAAAAAACTTGGTAAAAAATTGTCAATAACAAGTAAATACCTGGCGAGGTACACACATTCTTTTGTCGATTTTAAAAATACTCCCCAAATCACCATACTGAGCTTCAAACTCCATATAATGACCCAATATAAACCTAAAAAATATTTAGTTAAACTCCATACAAAATCAACCTGAATAATAAGTAAAAAATAGTTTTTAGTTGTAACAATGTAATTGTGAATAAAATATTTTTTTTAAAGAAAAACAATTAAAATAATATTACATGTAATCACTTTTTTATTATACTTTGAATTTAAATGTTTTGATTCTAAAAAATCTGAAAGTTTATAACTGTGTTACAACAGTATATTATATATTAAACATAGAAATTCTGTCTATTTTTTATTCAAGACTCTTGAACAAATAATAGCTAAAGTTTGAAACTTGTGAAATTTATTTAATAGGAAACTACCTTCGTAATTCAGTTGGAACAAGACTCAGTAACCTTTCAAACACAACACGTGTATTATTATCATCTGAAATAAAACAAATTTTTAAAATTTCTAGAAAATTTAAAAATAATTAAAGTTTTTTAAACAAAAGATTTTTTTTTTACCATTTTGTGCAATTTTATAGTCAATATATGCCTTTAGATAATCTTCATTGTCTGCATATTTCTTAACGATACAAATAATTAAATTTTAACAAATTAAGATTTAATAACATAAATAATTATATATATATATATATATATATATATATATATATATATATATATATATATATATATATATATATATATATATATATATATAAATATAAATATAAATATATACACAGGTTAAACACCCTTGTGTGGTTTAGAAAAGTTTTGGTAATACCATTTTCTTATTCAAATATGAATTATAGAAGAGTTAAAGCAACTTACACACATCTGTAAACCTTTTCTGGCTGCCTTAAGCTTTTTTGCAAACCAGGACTGAGCATTTTTATTATAATACTGGCACAAAGAGGATTACCATCTTAAGTTTACGAGCTTCTTCTAGTCATTTGCACAAGTGAGGGTATGAATAGATAGATACAAAATAAGATTATTAAAGAATTTGTAACTAATGTTCAGCTTAACAAAAGAAACAATAAAAGAATCTTGAAATTTTTTATGAACTGTCAATGGAAAGAGTCATTTTAACATAATTTACTTGTTATTCATATCAGGTTTTTCCCACCCTTTGGCATACTTTCTTTGGGTTTAAGACTAATTTGATGAAAGAAGAATCCAAAATCAAAACACTTAATTTTAGTTAATTTATTATTCCAAATTATTAATCCTAAAACAAAACAATTAATTTTAGTTAATTTATTATTATTATTACACACTGCAAGAAGAGAAACTCCTGGAACAGAACATGAGTACATGTTCTGCTATAAGCAGATCAGTGGCTTAGTGCCGGTCATTGTTATTTGTTATATCTTAGTTTGATTTTTCTTTGTCAAAACTGTTCTTAAAGCTTTCAACACTCTTCTGGAACACAGTCAAATCATCCAAATTATTCCAGTGATTGACACTGTTAATGAAAAAGTTGTGTCAGTGTGCACAGTTTTTTACAATTTCCAATGTAATCGTTTACAATATTCATGTTGTGGAGCAATAGTTTCTGGTTTGGTATACCAGTTAACATGGTCTAATTTATTCTTAACTTTGTACTGTTGAATGTGTTGAATGCAGCCTGCACGCGCTCTTCTATCTGTTAAAGTAGTAAGATTTCGCAATCAAAATTTTTAGCAAGTGAGAGACTTTTGTAGCCATTTGTTGAACATGGTCAATGCATTTAATATCTTTTTTTGAGTAAGCATTACATGTAGGCACAGCAAACTCTAAATGAGGTCTAAATGAGGTTATGTATAAATTTTTCCAGAGGTTTATACTCATTCCAAGACACTGTTGGCTTTGGAAGCACATTTTGTTGCATGCCTTTTCCAATTGAGATTAGAAGTAATTTTCACACCAAGGTGGCATTCAGAGTCTGTTGAGACTAAGGCATGACAAGTTTTTCCAAAGGATATATTGTAACTAAATTTTAGGGTTACCATAGCCAAAATGCATAACTTTACATTTATCAACATTCAGTTTCATGAGCCAAATTTATGTCCAAGTTACAATTACATTTATTTCTCTTTGTAATTTGTGGGAATCTTCTTCATTTGATATTTTGGCAATTTATTTACCTTCATCAGCATAAAGCTTACAGGAATAATATTTTAAGACATCTAGAACATCGTTTATATAGATTATAAATAACAGCGGTCCCAGCACGCTTCCTTGTGGTACGCCGCTACTGACATTGGCCCAATTAATATAATAAATTCATAAATAAAATTAGAAAAAGTTTTTATATTATTTTTAAAAATCCTTAGACATTTTGTGTTATGAAGATATTATGTTTCAGCTCTTGGAAGGGTCAGCATTCGGTAATGCCATCGTAAAAGTGTTTGAGGTCAGCAAAAAATTGCTGACCTTGTTTTTATGTTTTATGGTAAGACCTTTGTACCAATTTTTTTTGCTGACCTCTAAAAGATTGAGTTCGGCTAATTATTGCCTACCTCATTTTGCCTAATTCCGAGGGTTGATGTATATATGTGTATATATATATATATATATATATATATATATATATATATATATATATATATATATATATATATATATATATACATATATATATATATATATATATATATATATATATATATATATATATATATATTTATATATATATATAGATATATATATATATATATATATATATATATATATATATATATATATATATTTATGTATGTTTGTATGTATTTATGCATGTATCAGGTTTTCTTGTAGAAGGCATGCAATTGTACGCCTTATATGACCATGCATATAGTATTTCATTTTGACAACTTAATCACTTGAAAAGAGCAGTGCCCAAGTTTTCAAAACAAAAATTATGAGCCTTGTGAGCAAGCCTGATGTATTTATGTATGCAAAAGAAAAAAATACCTTTAAACCAAGTTCAAAAATATTAGATGCAACTTTTGGATCCTAAATAAGTTTTGAATAAACAAAATTTTTAAAAATTAAATTGTTTGTAACTTTAACTTAAAAACATTATAAAAAAAGAAAAATTTATTTTTTTACCTTATTACAATAATGTTCTATTAGAGAAGCGCAAATGAAAACCTATGAAAAAAATGTTTGTTTAAAGAATTTTTGTTTTAAAACACACAAATAAAAATCTTTTGTTTTAAAAAAACACAAATAAAAATCTAAATCTGAAAATAAAAACTAAATGTATCAAGATTTATTTGAGATTAGAAAGTTTTTTTTAGACTTTGAAACAAGTGGTGAACTCAAGATCTCTTGGTCTAAAGCCAAGCATGACCAATGTGCCATGGCTGCTAAATTATAAAATCAGTATAAACTGTAAATTATTTTTATGTCTACATTTAGAAACTAATCTAAATGAGTAATAATTTCAAATTTTTCTTGTAAACATAGCATGCTATAAATAATATTATAGGCATGCATAGAAAATCCACACTGAAATTACAGACGACACTATTCGTTTAATTAAACATTGCAGGAAAAAACTACTCTATTTTAATAATGAGGTGTGGAAGAAAAAAATTGTGCACGAATGCTTTGATGTAACAATGGGAAGTCACAATGGAGCAGAAATTTGCAAATTTGTAGGCTTATATATTTTAAATTCCCTAGCTATAATATTTCATTTTAATCAATTAGGCTTGTGTCGTGATGATGATTTAATAATAATGCAAAAAAAATCGGGGCCTTAACTTGACAAAATCAGAAAAAATATTATAAAAATTTTCAAAAACATTGGCTTCCAAATTGAAATAAACATTAATTTAAAAATTATGAATTTTCTTAATGCTACATTTAACTTCTCATAAAATTCTTATAGGCCTTATAAAAAACCTAATGATGAATTATTGTATATTAATATAAACTCAAATCACTCCCCTCAAATTTTTAAACAAATTCCTATATCAATTAGCAATAGACTAAATCAAAACTCTTCTAATGAAAATATTTTTAACTCTTGCAAACGCGTGTATGAATATGCTCTTAAAAAAAGCGGATTTAAAAATTTTCAGCTCAAATTTGAAACAAAAATTGCAAAAAAAAACAAAATAGAAATAGAAATTGGTTCAACTGTCCCTACAGCAAAAATGTTTCAACAAATATTGGAAAAATACTCTTAAAAATAACAGACAAACATTTCCCTCCCTCTAATAAATTGCACAAAATTTTTAACAGAAACACTATTGAAGTAAGCTATAGCTGTGCACAAAATATTGAAAGAATCAAGGCAACAATTTTGCATTGATTAATAAAAATGAATTTCTCAAAGAAAAAAATACTGAAAATTGTAATTGCAAACAAAAAATTGACTGCCCTATAAATGGCAAATGCTTATAAAAAAATATTATTTACAAATGCATTGTTTACTTACAAAAAAAACCCTGATAAACAATATATTGACTAAACCGAGGGCAAATGGAAAAAACGTTATGCCAACCACAAACAATCTTTAAAACATAAAAAAACTCAAAAGAGACTATGCTGTCAAAATATATTTGGCAACTAAAAGAAAAAAATATTAATTTTAAATTAAACTGATCTATTCTAAAAACTGCACTTGCCTATAATAACATTTCCAAAAAATGTATACTACATTTACAAGAAAAATTTGAAATTATTACTTATTTAGATCAAAAAAATTTACTAAATAAAAAATATGAATAAATTTCTAAATGCAGACATGAAAATAAGTACCTTTTAAAAATTATAAAAACAAATGACCAGTCTAAAATTATCCTAATTCTAAAGAACTCGTTTCATGATTTTTTAATTTTCTAATGTAGTTGATGCAACTTCCTGGTTGCAAAATAACTACAGTCATTACATAATTAATTATAACAATTCCCAACTTCTTGTGAAATATTTTTTCTATAATTTGAATTTTTTTGATGTTTAAACATTTTTCCTGATGTATCTACTGATGGAGAAAAAAGCTGTTAAAGAATAAAAACTAGATAAGTGTTTTTACTAATTTACTATTTCTCTGTTATTTAAGAACATTGAGCACTCTAGTTTTAAAATAACTAACATAAATTTATATATATATATATATATATATATATATATATATATATATATATATATATATATATATATATATATATATATATATATACTCTTGCTTTGTCGTTTTTATCATAACATGTAAACTTCATGTTTAAAAAAAAAAAATTAATTTAGAAGACTAGAAAAAGTTTAAAAACTCCCATCCAAAACTCTCAACCAATGTAACAGCTTTCCTCACATGTTCTACCTATTTATCGATCAATTTAGGAGCTCTCCTCAAATGTTCAATCTATTTGCCAGTCGATGTAACAACACTCCTCGTATGTTCTACCTGTCAGTCCATGTAGCAGCACTCCTCACATGTTCTACCTATTTGTCAGTTGATATATGTAAACAATAAAAAAAAGTAAAAACATTCAGAATGCATTTATTTTTATTTCAAAAAAAGTTCTAGTCAATTATGTTTCATTTTTGTGATTTTTTAAAAAACGACTACATTTAATTAGTTTCCTTATTTAAATTTATGATAATAGAAACAGTTTTAATAATAATAACTATAATAAAAATGCCCACACCCATTAAATATACCTTAATAAGTGCAGGCAGGTAGTATCTAGGTATAAGCGAAAAGTAATATAAAAGTAATATATAAAGTAAAATAATAAAACCGACATGATGTTTAGATCGCGGGTCTTCTCTAGCTTTTTTAAAAACTGCTCGACTTTCAGTTATTCCTTCAGCACGTCTACTAAATTTCATATTTTGACAATACACCTATAAATGTTAAAACAAAATGTTCTGAAAACAGAGTCTGACAACAGGTGGTTTTTACTTTTAAAACCAAAGTTTTAAAAAAAACAACAAAAGACAAAAAAATAAACTTTCTCACTAATGTTGGATCAATATCTTCAGAAAGAAGTTTGGCATATATAGCTTTAACTTTTGAAAATCGCTTCCTACTCTAAACAGTTGTCATTACTCAAATTAAAATAAAATCTTTTGCAACATTTTTATGTTATTTGCCTCCAAAGGCGGAGGGGGCCACTACAGTTAAAAAGGATACATTTTTATTTTTTTAAATTGTTGTTACAATTATTTTTCTACACTTTAACTCCAAAATACAAGTCTTTGACCGGGTTCAGCGTGCTTCTCTGCTGAGCAGAAAAACAAGTTGAACCCGGTACTACCAGAGTCATAGTGGCTTTGGGAATTAATTGCATAAAAAGCAAGGGCTCAATCACAACTTCACTACCATATTATTTTAAAAACATATTTATAAAATTTGTTAACCTCTTCAAAGTCAGCATATGCAAAATGAAGCAACAGGTTGTTTTTTAAAAATGTAGAAGTTGCTTTTTCATACAAGGCAACAGCTTCTTCAGATAACTTTTGACCACCTTGCATATCCTATAAAAACAAAATCAAGCAAAGAGTTTCAAAAAAAAGTTATACACTTTCCTAATTTATAATACTTGTAATCATTTGTATTTTTAGACATTTTTTACTTTCAACTCATTCATTACATTTGTTTCTATAGATACATACATTACATTACTTTTTATAGATACATACATTATATTAGTTTCTATAGATACATACACTCAAACCTCTTTTTATGCGGTCCTTTTTTATGCGATACTTTCTTTGTGCATTTTGTTTTATGCGATTTTTTTTGTGCAATCTCATATAATTTAATTTTTGAACGCGCAATAATTTTAATCTCAACAACTAAAATGTGTAATATGTATGTACATTTGTCAATTTTTTTTATATGCGTTTTCTTTTATGCGGTCCCTATCTCCCGCACAAAAAGAGGTTTGATTGTACATTACATTTGTTTCTATAAATACATACATTACATTTGTTTCTATAAATACATACATTACATTAGTTTCTATAGATACATACACTACATTTGTTTTTAAAGATACATACATTACATTAGTTTCTATAGATTCAAATCATTCATGCTAATAATCAAATCATGTAGCATCAAATTTTGAGTCAAATAATCTTTACCATAAAGCAACAAATGCTTTTTACCTTGTAAAATAGGAAAGTGCAAAGTTAGTTGTTGCATAACAACAGTTGTTAGAGCAAGTATATGTTATTCTGACTACGTAAGTAATAAATAGAAAATTTATTTAATTTTCATATTATTTATAGGTTTTGTGATAATTTTGTGATAACTCTTTACAAATAAATAAGTTATGAGTCTTTAACTACTATGAATTAAAGACCCTTTAACTTAATTACTACTAATTAAAAATTGATTCAAATTTTTAGTTTTCTATGTTTACTTCATAAATTGTATAAAATTTGTATCGCCACTTCTATGACTGCAGGTGGTTTGGTGTTTCTTCTCAAACTAGTTTATTGTGTTTAATGGTGATCTGTACTAAAATAACAAACGTGTAACTTTAAAAATATATTTTGCAATACACGCATTTATTTTAATTGTGTAGCAGTATATTCTGTCATAAAATTGTTTATTTTATGACGGAATATACTCTATGCAATTATACTTGTGAAATGACATGTCAAATGTGAAATGACATAATCAATTCCCCCCAACTTATTTGAAATGTTTTTATCATAACTAATTTCCCAATATTGTTCTTTAATATAATTAGTATATTATAATCATTTAATTTATCAACAAATATTTGCTGTTGCTAGCGCTGTTGCTAGTGCTGAACACAGAACTCTGATAATTATAAGTAGTGCACTAAATGATTGAGGTTCAATACCTCATACATCAATACCTCTGTTTTATATATTTCTACAGATACATTTTAAAGTCATTTTTTTAGAAAATAGAGAAAAAATTAAAAAAATAGTTATTCCAGTACCGATTTCCCTTATATAATAAACAAAAACCTTACTCCTCGCTCAATTAGTTCTCTTCCAGTGTTTTCCAGATAAGAAGCAGCTTCATACCAAAGATCAGGATGAAAAGAATAACACAACAAGCATTGTTCAAAAGCAAACATCACTGTACAAAACCAAACAAAAAAAATTATTTTAAAAATTCTTTAAAAGTTAATTTTTAATTTAAAATTTTGAAAATTAAAAAATTTAATATTTGTCATTAAACATAACTTATTAGTTATACTTCATCGTCCAACAACAACTTACAACAACAACAATTTACAACAACACCCAATATCTAACAACACTTGTCACTAGATGAGGTCTCTTAGTTTTTCATTTCAATCTTGAGTTGGGATTTAATACATAGATTTGAAAAAATAAAAAATATTACTGATTGTTAAAAAGTAGATGCAGATTTCCCCCCTCCCAAAAAAGAAAAAGAAAAAGAAAAAAGATTTCAATCAATAGTGGTATAGAAGGACAATATACTTGATACTTTTTATACCACTATAGTAGACAGAATGGAACATGTGAGGCTCCTTAGCCATGACAAGTTCTCCTAGTTGTCAAGACAAGTGTAAAGCTGTCTGTGCAAGTTGTCTTAACCAAGACAACTTACACAGGAGAAAGAAAATTCTGATATAAGAACCCCAATTTAAATGTAAGGATAGGAAAAGCACTTAAGCTTTGGATTGCAATCATTTTATTCTCATTTTATCTCAATACAAATACTCAGTCCTGTTCTACAAAACAGGTTAACACCAAGAAGGACTTCTAGAAGTAAAACTTTGGTTTGACTCTTCCATAATGTTAAAACACCATTTTCAACTTGCTTTTCCTTGAAGTAGCCTCACCAAAAAGTATTTATTTCTCAAAGTTATAGAGTAATAAAACTTTTAAAAAAAGTCTGTTTTTGCGTGTGTGAAATGTATACTATATTTAAAACTAAAGTTAAAAAAATATACTTGCACCATGTTGACCTAAATTTGCAGTATAAACACACACAAACACTAACATATATATGTATTCACTTCTGCAAATTTTTGTATTTAGGGTAAAAATATATTCTGTAAACTTTAAAAAAAAAAAGATATATAATAAAATAAATGCAAAAATGTACAAACCTCTCCTCACAACAAGGCTTCTGTCATCTGCTTTAAGTGGGTTTGATTTTTCCCATGCAATGTATTTTCTCCACAGTTCTTTCTGGGCAACTTCAAAAGGAGTATTTGTTGGAGGTATTGCAGGTATAGATCTATTAAAACCATGGGTCACCAACTCTATATCCTAAATAAAAAGACTTTTATAAAACACATGTTAACTTGTTAAAAGTTAGAAGTTTTAAGATTATTAGATATTATTCATAAAAACGTCTACATTTAGTATACTACTATATCTTTCATAAAACATTAAATGAATTCTTTAACTGTGATATTTTTTACAATCTCACTGATTATAATTATTTGTGCATTTTAAATAGATTATTCACAGCCATTGAACTGCTGCTCAGGACAGTCATTCCACTTACCACTTATCAATGAAATAATAAAAAATGCAAAATTTAAAATCCCAACACTAAACAGTTCAAAAATTGATGTTTTGAAGTTCAGACTAAAATGTTTTATTTTTTATGAATAATTTAAGTTCTAGTGGAAGTATATATAGCTAAAAATTGACCAAGTTGGTGCCTTTTATCAAGAATTTTAGGTTTTTTCTTCATTCATTCAACAAAGAAGTCAAGATTTTTAGCTTTGATCTGAATCTCTTTTAGAACTTTTATGTTATTTGGTACAATATCAGATTCTGAGATATTCAGAACAGTTACAATTTTTACAACAATTGCTTCTTTGACTTGTTTATTATTCTCTTCAAAAATAAAATGTTCTTCTAAAATGAACTTTTAGCAGAAATACTTCAGGTTCACACAAAGTACTGTTGAGCAATTATCATGTTGATTCTATCATAATTATTTTCTCCATATCATCTTCAATATGTCATTTATCTTGTTCTCTTCTGATTCTTTACTTGATATTAATTTATCTGCATTGAAGACAAAAGCTTTCCCCTGGTACTGTGAATTTGCATTTATCACATGGAAACTTTAGGTTGACAATTATGCAAGAAAAGTATTTAAAATCAAAAAAATGAATATATATATATATTTTTTTTATTTTCATCTTTGGATTAAGTACCCTTAAAAATGGTCAGATACCAAATTTCAACCAAACCGAATTTCATTTTAAATAAAATAATTAAAATTAATTGGAAAATAAAAAAATTTTTATGCAAGAAAAACTTTTTTTATAAAATAAGCCTGGTCAAAATAGACATTTCAATTTACTATAATTTGCATTGAGCTGAAGGAGATTATTACAAATCTGCAAAATAAAAAAGTTTTTTTTATATTTTTCCGGTTAACGGTAAGTTTTATCATAAAAGTAGACCAAAATTAGAGGTGATGTCTCAATAAAAACACTCATCATGGGCAGATAATAACTGCATCCAGCTAAAATTCCACCACCTAGGGGCTCTTGGTTGAGTAAAGGCTTGGTACCTCAATCAAAATACTCAACTTGGGCAGATGTTAACTGCATCCAGCTAATGTCTTGTAAATGGCCTCTTAGGCAAAGACTTTAAAGTGAGCAGAATAATTCTATTAACCAACCTCGAACCCCTTCATCATCTATTAGGTTGACATAAATGTAAACCTATGTTACATTGTTTTCTGCCTAGGATGATGAATGCTGGATCTTCTTGACTCTTCTCATCAATTTTCGCTTGTGCCTCCTTGATAGTGTCTATGTCTTAAGTTTGAATCCTTTGACCATTTTTTCATATCCTTCCACTTAGCACTTTTTCACTCTTTCACAATTCTTTTTGTTTTTTATTGTTTTCTTTCTTGTCAAGACTGTTTAGATTTCTGATCGAAAATTTCTAATCTCTATGAACTTTTCATTTTTTTAAAACTTTTTCTTTAGACTTGTATTTTTTGTACTTCTTTTTTGGACTCTGAAACTCTCTTCAAAATTTTCTTTGTGAGGTTCTTTGGGCTGATGTCATTTCTCTCTCCGCTAATAAATGCACCACCTACATAACCTCCTGGATCCAGGCAGGGACAGAAGCTTTAATTCCTTTCCATCAGTTTCAAGTCAAGTCTCATTCTACTCCATGATTTTCACCTTTGTGTGCAGCTGCTATAACCATATAAATTTTTTTTACCTATTTTAAAAGAACAACTTTCTTAAGAACAAATGGCTATTTATTATTGCAAGAAATCGATGTAAAAAGGTGCTGTCTGATGCTAAAATCCATTATTCTCAGTTCACTAAATCTCAGAAGTTGGGCTCTAGAGACTTTTAGAAAATCTTTAACAGCGTCATTAACAAGGGCAGGTCTAACATTCCATCTCTCATTCATGGGACTGATCTTATTACCTCTCCTGAAAATAAGGAAGAACTATTTGCAAAGAACTTTTCCTCTAATTCGACTATGAATCTTTTGGCTATTCTCTTCCTTCCATTCCAATTAAACAGGTTAACCCATTGTTACACATTCTAATCACTTCAACTTCCGTTGCTAAAGTCATATCTCGATTATACTCTTCTACTGCTTGTGGTCCAGACAACATTCCTATCATAGTTTTACAAAATTGTTCTCCAGAACTCTCTCAGAGCTTCCTTCAAATCTCTCTCAACTTTTTAATAAGTGCTTAACTGAGCCTTGTTTTTCTCCTTGCTGAAAAATGGCATCTGTGGTTCCAATTTTCAAAAACTGCGGAGAACATTCTGACCCTTCCAATTATCGTCTGATTAGTCTTTTTTCTGTTATTAGCAAGGTCTTTGAATCTTTGATCAACAAATTTTTCACATCCCATCTTGAATCAAATAACTTACAGTCAGACAATAAATAAGGATTTTGATCCTCTGGCTCTATGGCTGACTTGCTAACTGCTGTGACTGAAAGATTTTATTGTGCATAAGATGGGGGCGGCAAGGCTAGAGCTATTGCTCTTGACATATCTAAAGCTTTCAACGAAGTTTGGCATGCTGGTCTTTTAGCTTTACTGTCTCATACTGCAATACTGTCGACATTCCTAAATTAATGAATGGCAACCCTCTCATTAAGTCTTCTTCTTTATGTCTTCTTGGATTATCATTCACTACAGACCTCTCATGCAAACCATATATACAATTGATTGCTAAATTAGCATCTGCTAAGGTTGCTTCTCTTCATCATGCTCACTATTTTTTTACTCCTTTTACTACCTCTACAAATCTCTTGTTTGTTCATGTATGGAAAACTGTTGTCATATTTGGGCTGGTTCTACGAATGATGCTCTTTCTCTTCTAAATAAGGTCCAAAAACGCATTGTAAATGTTGTTGGATCTGCTCTATCTGCCAAGCTTTAGCCTCTCTCCCATCGTCATAAAGTTGCATCTCTTTCTCTTTTCTGCAAATACTGTCATGGTTGCTGCTCAAAGGAGCTATTACCTCTAGTTCCATCAACTAAAACTCATTCTTGCTTGACTCATTCATTTTTTACTGTATCTATCCCTGCATGCTCTAAAAACTTATGTTTGTCTATTTTTTCTCTCGCCATTTAACCCTTTGGAACTCTCTCCTAACTTCATGTTTTCCGACTCATACAACCTACAACTTTTCAAGTCTGTCAATCATTTCCTTGTTTTTTAACTCCTAAGTTAATAGAGTAACAACTTAATGGTGACTCCCAACTTAATAGTGGTTGCTTGCAGCCACAGTTGGGAGTGAATCAGAATAAAAAAAATAATGATAATTGAAAAAAAAAAGTTATAAATCATGAAATTATCTACTACAATTATACCATAACTGAGTTTATCAGAACGTCTTACAGTGAAAAAAAAATAAAATTTGTTGCATTAAAAAATAAATGTTCTAAACACTGTGATTCATTGACTAATTGTAGCATATCCTGCAAATACAAGTGCGCAGACTTAGCATAAAGTAAATGTCTGGATGCGTGGAAATAAGGAAACATTTCTTTATAGCTGTTCAAATAAGCTTGCCAATCTTCCATGCGTTCAAATCTGCAGGATGACTAGAAAAGTTTTTATCCTACTTTTACATAGAATTATTTACACCATTACAAGCATCATTATCTTTAACATCATCATTATAAATATTATCTTGAATACCATTAATTATCAAATAAGTCTAATGTTGTATAATTGATGTTGATGAATTGATTGATGACAACATTAACACTTGTTATACTTTTCATTCTCGGTTCAATATTAGTTTTTCATTTTCTTAACATTTAGAAAAAATTAAAAAAAAATTTATTTATAATATAAAATTTTATATATAATATAATGTCATTATTGTATCCCTTGGATACAATAATAACAGTTATAATACATATAAAAGTAAGAATACCTTAACAGCTCGTCTAGCATTTTGATATTCCCTGGTTTTTTCATGAATAAGCTTTTCAGCAAGCATTTTGTTAACAGACATTTCAAAATGACTATACTCTTTCCATAACGACTCAATGTTGTGTATTGGAGTGTGAACAGCTCTCTAAAAAATTGACTCAATGTTATGTATTGGAGTAAACAACTTTCTAAAAATTTATAAAATAAAAAAATTATCAAAAAAAAAATATATTTAAACAAATTTTGCTAATTTAAAAACAGTGATTAGCCGAAACATTAGGATCATAAATTTTTTTAGAATTTATTTTAAATAGATGGTTTCACATTTCAAATAGACAGTTTCAAATATTTTTTGTGTTAGATAGCTCTTTGCGAAGATTATAAAAAATTTATGAATGCAAACTCTGGGTGTCAGAAATTACAACTCTGGGTGTCAGAAATTGTTATAATCAACCCATAGTCTAAAAAAATTTGAGGTTTTCTTTTTTTGTTTGATCAAATTGTATTTATTCGTTTCAGTAATTTTATTTATTTGTAAAGTAATTTTATAAAATTTTGTTAAAGTTAAATTTTAATTAAACAGCCATTGCGAGCCTAAATCTGTCGCAGAGGAGAGATCACATTTGAGAACCAACAAAAACTATAGAAAAGTAAACTACAAGCATGCCATGACAACTGCATGCCATGGCACTAAAATGCTGCTATTAAAATAACAGGTTTAAAAAAATATTATTAAATAATAATAGGTTAATAAAAATATTAATAGGGTTTGTCCATAAATTATGTCGCACAACGTTTGATAGTTTTGGACCCCCATCCTTTAGGAAACAAACCATAACTATCTTACCCCCCTACCCCTCTAATAAATTATTATGCAACAAGTTTGTAGCAAGAATGAGCTTTGGTTAATGTTTCAAGTAACAATTATATTATTATTAACTATTTCTTTATCAACAATATAGCTGTAGACTTAGGCTATGGCTATATTATTGACTGATATAATCATAGACAGAGGGGAATGTACATTCATCAACTGACTATAGGAATGAAATTGGAACACCTGTAATGGAATGTATATACATTGACTGAGGGTTTATGTTTGTACTTTTTATAGTGCTCATCATTTTCTTACTCCTGAATCCATTCTCTACCTCTGCAAATCTCTTATTCATCCCTGTATACATTTGTCATATTAGGGCTGGTTCTTCTAATGATGTTTTTTCTATTCGAGACAAGGTTTAAAAACTCATTGTAAACATAGTTTGTCTTGTTCTATCTGCCAAGCTTGAGCCACTCTTCCATCGTCGTGAGGTCGCATCTCTTTCCACAAATACTATCATGGTCACTGATCAAAGGAGCATAATCTCTAGTTCCATCAACCAAAACTCATTCTTGCGTGACATTTTTTCAGCAAAGTCATGTCCTTTTACTGTATCTGTTCCTGCATACTCTAAAAACTTTTATTTGTCTAGTTTTATTCCCCACAGATCAACCGTATGGAATTCTCTTCCATCTTTATATTTTCCTGACTCATACAACCTACAAATTTTCAAGTAATTTTCAACCTACAAATTTTCAAGTCAATTGTTTTCTAGCTCTTTAACTCAATTCTTTGTTTTCTAGTCACTCCCAACTTAATAACAGTTGCTTGTAGCCTTGTTGGGATTAAATTAGAATTAAAAAAAAAAAATTAACAAACCATTACAAAATCATTACCCCCTATTGCATGACATAATTTGTGGGCAGTCCTTAAGTATATAGCTATAATAACATAAAAATATTCAAAAATGTTTACATTTTACTTTTTTTTACAATCAAAACTATGTAAATGTATTATTTAAATTGTACCATTATTTTTTTAATTTGAAAACTGATTCTTACACAATATTTACACACATAAAAAAACACTGACACAATATTTACGAAAAAAAAAAAAAAAAAAAAAAGTGGTTCTAAAGAGATACCAACTATAGTTAAAAAATAGAAGAAAAATTTTACACTATAAACTTTTCTAATTTGAGATATCTTTTGATTTTCCGCATACGAACCTTGAGCTTCTCTAAATTAAAAAATAATGTAAATTAAAAACAACAAATTAAATATTATTTTTGTTTCACATTTTTTAAATGGTAAAAAAAAAGAGGTAAAAAGTAAACAAAATCATTTTTAAATGAGTGTATATTTATATATAAGGTAGAGGTATAGTGGTAGAGCATTTGCCTAATATGCGAGAAGTTCCGAGTTTGATCCCCACCACGTCCCTGATAGTACTGCACTCAACTTGTTTCATGAACCTTGAACATGAATCTTGACAAACCTTGTTTGTCAATGTTCATGTTTTGGAGTTTTGAATTGAGAGAGGGTTGTAACTACAACTGCATAAATTAAACTAATTTCTCTTTTTTTAAAAGAATATTTCAGCTTTGGGATAACATTGACAGGGATGCCTTAGTCACCCCATGGGCCAAGAATCAAGCAAATGTTGGCGAAATGTCTTACAACTGATGAATCTTTCAGGATTACATGAAATAGAATCAAACAAAGCAAACCCTAAATTAAAAGAATTAATCTAAAAAAAAATGTACCAACACATCAAATGTCAAGAAATCTATAAACCAACACTTGCAAAAGGTTAAAATCCAAATCTAATAATGCTATATAATACTGGTAAGAACAAAACGTCAGAACCTGAAAATGTAAAAAATAAAACTAAACAAAACACCAAAATATGTCACAAAAAATCCAACAAAAAATTACAATGCTGTGAGATTTCATCGGAGTCAGATATTGAGTCATTGATGTGTTGTAGAGCTTAATAGTTTGACAATTATTTTTTATTAGCTCATGGTAGCAATATCAATATCAGTAGCAATATCAAATGTATGCAACTTTTTTTTAGGTACGCATACACAATTTTTTTTAAAAATTGTTAATTTACCTGATTACTAAATAAATTACTAACCCAAATAAAAATGCTATTAAATGTTAAAACTGTTTCTTTTCTTAAACTTTCTAAAAATGCATTTTTTACATACATAAAAAGTTTTTATATACCTAACTTAAATGATCATTTTGACAAGTTTTAATGTTTTTCAACATTCCAGGTTTTGAGATTTAAATTTGAGCAGAAAACTGTGCTACCTAAACCCATTTCTGTGAAAACACAAAAGGACATAGGTTTAGAAATAATAACTGAAATAAAAGATGCAAAAAAAAAAAAGATACAACAAAAAAAAGATACAAAAGAACATAGGTTTAGAAATAATAACTGAAATAAAAGATACAAAAGGACTTGCTTATCTGTTTTTGCTAGAAAATGTTAGTCACAGAAATGCGTGTACAAAACACAAATCCTTTAACCTAGTCAATCAATATTTTCGCAATGGCTAAACAATAAATTATCCAATACTTATAGCACAATACAATAGCCCATACTTAACAAAAATTGTTGAAATAAATTTTTTAACAAAATTTTGTTAAAAAAGAAAAAGAAAAAAAACAAACAACCATTATAAATAAAATGAAAAAAAGTTTAACACGCATTTAACTTTTTTTTTAACGTATGTTTTTTTCATTAAGCAAGTGAAAGTGCAAATTTTTTTTTTTTTTTTTTTTTTTTTTACTTGCTAAAATAACCGCTAGCAAAGTAATTAAATTTTTATTTTTACAATTTTTTATTTATTACTAACTTTTAAAAAAAATATTTAATATTAAATTAGATTTCCTAATATATATATTTCCTAATATATCCTAATATATATAAAGACTACAGAAAAAAACACATACTGAAACTTTTTAGTCCCTGTGTAATAAGTATTTGTGTTAAAAAGTTCACAACAAGAGGTAATCTACTGTTATTCAGGGTGGTAGCCCTCTAATCAAGAGAGTAGACAATATCAGTTAAGGAATGAATTTAGATTTTCTTAAACAGCACAATTGGCCAAAATTGGGTGCCGGTTCACACTCTCAAACAACTAAAGACATTCCTAATTGGTGTAGCCAGCTTTCTAACGCTTCTTTGGAACTCTTTGAACGCCTGATAAAACTAGAAACAACAAAAACTGAAAATGACGAAAACATTAAAAATCTGAAAACAGAAAGTCTATCAGCAACTGGTCGCTTATTGTCAAACAGGGTATCATCAAATTCAAAAAGAAATCAGATCAATAATTTTATACATAATTCAGTGTCAGATTGCAATGAAATTAAAAACCTGTCATGTTTATACCTAAATGCTACCTCTCTCGATAACAAATTAAATGAGTTTAAAGTGGTAATTGAACAATACAAACCAAATGGAATTTCTGTGACTGAGACATGGTTTAAAAGTGATTTAGTTGTAAACATTGAAGGTTACCATCTGTACAGAAAAGACAGATCAGACGGAGGAAAAGGCGGTGGTGTTTGTTTATATATAGACAACTCACTAGACTCCTATGAACTAAATGATGCTGTTCTAAATCCTTGTAAACTAGAACAAGTGTGGGCAGTTGTTTATTTTGATAATGACAAGTATTTACTTGGATGTATCTACAGGCCAAATGATTTTTTGGATATAGCAGAATTTGATGTGGTTTTTGGCCTGGCACGCAAATATATAGACAAAAATAAGTTCAAAGACATATTTATCGCGGGCGACTTCAATTTCCATCAACCAACTGGTCAAATGGCTGTGTTGATGCAATTTCAAATGAGAATGGAATTGAATATAAATTTACAGATATTTTAAATGATAATTTTCTTTATCAGCATATTAACATACCAACTTTCCGGCTGTCAGATGAACAACTTGGGAGTACCTTAGATTTAATCTTTACAACTCAGTCAGCGAGTGTTAACGAAATAAATTCAAAATTTGTTCTGGGAAATATAACCAGAGGCCATCTAATAATATGTTTCAGTTTCATTTTGTCTGATAAAGCAATCCATGATAATAAAAGTAAGCAAAGATTTATGTTTGCTAATTCCAATTTTGAACTAATATCTGATCTAATTTCAAATGTTGATTGGATACAATGCTTCAGTTACAAAAACGTACAAGAAATGTTTGATGAACTGATTTTTTATACTGAGGTGGCATGTAAACATTTCACTCCAATTAAAAAGACATTAAACTCTTTAAAAATTAGACCAGCCTGGGTTAATGCTAGGTTAAAGTTTCTTATTAGAAGCAAACAAAATTTAAGATATAAAAACTGCTCTTGTAAATGGAAAGACCCTGTTTTGAAATCTAAATACAAAATGATTTGCAAAAATGTAGCAGACGAGATTAAAAAAGTAAGACAAAACTTTGAGTTTAATCTGGTAAAAAGAGTCATCAAGAATCCAAAGTTTCTCTACAACTACATGAACAATCAACAAGCAGTCAAAGATACTATAAAAGCATTAAAGGGAGAAAATGGTATAACCACTCAAAATTCAAAAGATATTGCTGATATCTTAAACAAAAATTTTCAAGCTGCATTTGTGAAAGAAGATAATGGTCCACTGCCTTCTTTTGATTTAAGAACTACTGAAACATTCATTATGACAAATGAAGATTTTACATATGAAGATGTCTATCTAAGATTAAAAAATTAAAAGATAAATCAAGTGGTGTTGATAATTTATATTCAGCTATTTTAAAGAATTGTGTATCAGCCTTTGCTATTCCACTTATGTATATTTTTAAAGAATCGTTTAAAACCAGCAAACTGCCAGTGCAATTTAGATCAGCAAATACCACTCCTCTGTACAAAAAGAGGCAAAAAAAACCTTAGCAGGAAACTACCGACCGGTATCACTCACCTCAAGTGCATGTAAAATAATGGAAGGTATATTCAGATGTAAACTTGAAACTTTTCTATATAAATTCAAACTAATAGTCAAGCAACAGCACGGTTTTGTTAAAAATAAATCATGCTTAACGAATCTACTTAAAACACTTGATTTTATTTCAACCGCCTTAGAGAATGGTAAACCTGTTGATGTTATCTTTTTGGATTTTGCTAGGGCATTTGACACAGTGCCACATAAAAGATTGTTGCTTAAACTTACAGCTTATGGAATATCTGGTCTGACAATACAATGGATTGAAGCATTTTTAAAAGAAAGAAAACAAAGAGTTGTGATAAGCGAAAATGTATTCTCTTGGGCAGAAATTACCCGTGGTGTGCCACAAGGGTCAGTAATTGGACCACTCTTGTTTGTACTATTTATAAACGATTTGCCTGAAACTCTAAAAAATCTAACCAAGCTGTATGCAGATGACACCAAAATTTTGAATGAAGTGCTTTCCAGTGCATCAACTCTTTCTTTGCAATCAGATCTTGATTTAGCTTTTTAGTGGACTCAAGACTGGCTTGTGAAATTTAATATTTCAAAATGTATGGTCATGCACTTTGGCCGGAATAACAAAAAATCACCCCTTTATATCAATGAACAAAAGTTAAACATAACAGAATCTGAAAGTGATCTTGGAGTAATCTTCTCAAACAATCTGAAATGGAAAAATCATGTTATAAAATGCATAGGCAAAGCCAACCAGATGTTGGGTCGGATTAGAAAATGCTTCGTTTGCTTAGATATTAGACTGCTGAGAATACTTTATGTTTCTTTTGTGCGACCACTGTTAGAGTTTGCAGTACAAGTTTGGTCACCTATTCGAAAGGGAGAAATTGAGTCCAACATCGTGCAACTCGATTAATACCATTACTTAAAAAAAAAACTTAAAAAAATCAACTATGAGTATTGTCTAAAAGCTCTCGACTTAATTATCTTGACAAAAAGGAGGCAATGAGGAGATATGATTCAACTTTTTAAATTCTTCAACGGTTTTAACGATTTGGAAACAATCAAAAAAATTAGTATTCAACAAACTTAAACGAGAGGTCACAGATTTAAATATGTCAAAGAAATCACTAAGCAAGCCTGTTGTGAAAACTTTTTATTTAATAGATCGGCTAATTTGTGGAATAGCTTGCCAAGCAAGTTGGTTAAAGCACAATCAGTTAACAGTTTTAAAGCAGGTCTTGATTGGTAGATGAGCAGCAATCAAGCAAATCGGTTGTCATAGTGTGTTAATACCACACTCACTGGCTCACACCAGTTACAGCAATTACTAATACTAATACTAATACTAATATATTTACGTAATAGAGTTAATCTTTCAATTGAACTTGTTTTGCGAAAATTTAACATATTGCTGTAGTTTAAAAAATAAAGATTTTAAAAAAAAAAACAACCTGCAAGCAATCAATTTCATAAAAAATTTATTAAAAACTTTTTTTAAAACAAATCCGCAAACAATTTAGAATAATTTAACAATTTGAAAACAATTTTTTAAAACAATCTGGAAACAATTTAGCTTAGTGAAAAAGATTAGTTTAACAATCAAATTTGGTGACTAAAAACTTGATGAAAAGTTTTGAGTGAAAGAAAAGATTATATATAAAAAAAAGATTTATAGCGCAGTTCACTGGTTTGATTGATTGATTGACTCACTGATTATAAATCCTTATTTTCCTTTTTTTGTGATAATTTTTAAATTATCACTTAAACAATACATTTGATGTGTGCAATATTTCAAGTACTTGAATAGTTTTGTATTATTATTGTGATGCACTTAGGTGCACTAAGAAATTAAATATACTTAATTTACCAAATTAATAGTTATAAATCTTGGAAACTTAATAAACCATATACATAAAAAGATGGCACAAACCAGATAATGTTTTTAACTAAATTACTCACCCTGCTTTTAAAAAGTTGATATATTCACACCAAATCTGAAAAAAAGAAAAAAGATTACCAATATTTAAATATTCATTAAAAAAAAAAAAAAAACTCTAAATTTTAAACAATCTAAATCAATTATTACTATATTTATTAGTATTATTATGCAATATCAATTTTGTAAATGACAGATTTAAGACTGTTTTAAATTAGCACTTGGCTCCAAGTGTTAAATTTGGCTACCATTATTGCAGTTTTTATGAATAATAGTTGCTTTAAATAGTGACAAATTTCAACTTTTTATAAGCGTATACTTTTAGTTAAAAAACCATAAATTTACGTACAAAACACTTAAAAAAGTAACAAAATTTATCATGTAAATTTTTGCACATTTGTATAATGCTATCATTACTTGACAAAAAGTTATTACTTAAAATTTTTTCTTTGAAGAACTTTTTTGTTTGATAAAAACAGAGTTTTTTAATTAAATAAAACAACTGGATTCAATAAACTTCTACATTTAAACATGACATCTTTAAGTTGTTAGTATTATAAAATGGTGAGTAACATAATAAATTGATACATTCCAAGTATATATAATACTTGATAATAACTATATAAATTATGCATAATTTATAAAACAGAGCTCACTATTATATATTAACAGTTCACGAACTTTAAACAAAATTTTTATTTAATGCTGCTTTTCTTTAACACCAATAGATCTAAGATGCACAATAGTTCTTTTACCACATTTAAGATGCACAATAGTTCTTTCATCACAACTAAAATGCACAATAGTTTTCATTACATCTTCATTGCATTTTTCCTTGAATCATTGGATTATTTCAAGCAACTTAATACCTTCTAACTAAAATACCTTCTCTCTGTAATTCCACTAATCTTTAACAAGTGTGAACAAGATCACTAACAATTATAACAATTACATATCTAACAGTAGGATTGCTTAATGTTACTTTTTAAAGAAAAGTTTTGCTCGAACTTCACAGCAATTTGACTGTACTCAATGTTTAATTTGTAATTTGCTTTAAACATTTCAAAATGTTTGCTTTTTTTATCTCCTTAACTTTCACTTATTTAATGTAGTCATTTAATGGAGATATTATATGACAACACAGCACAGAATAATATACTTGTATTGGGAAATGATTATTCCTAATATGCTTGTACGTTTGACAATATATCAATATACAACAAAAAAAATTGATAGCATTATAACGTGAATTAAAAAAAAGAACTCTGATTTATATTACTTTTTTAAAACCTTAATAGATTATTTTAAATGTCATGTCACATTTTAAAAATCCTTCAGGATTTTAAAGTTACAGCAATATTAAATATTTAAATCCCCTCAAAATAAGAGTTGTACTAAATGTATTCTGGTTTAGTTCTGTGCTCACAGTTGCAAATGGTTGCAACCAAAATTCATAGTAAACATACCGATCTTTGATTTTACATACTTGAAAATATAAGGAAAAAAAGAGGCTTATTTGGCCGACTAAAAACAATGTGTCAGGTTATAATCATTATATACATATATATATATATATATATATATATATATATATATATATATATATATATATATATATATATATAGTACAATCTCTCTCATTCGAATCTCCTTAATTCGAAAACCTCCATAATTCGATTAAATGCAAAGTCACCGTGAAATGCGCTAAGAAACTCTTATGTTTAACTTTCTATAATTCAAATCTCTATAATTCGAAAACCTCTGCATTTCGAATGGATTTAGACCCGTCAGTAAGATTCTCTCTGCAAATCCAACTTTTTTAACTTATGACATGTAAAAAGCTCATTAAACCGTCAAAATCTTTTTTCAAATTTCGAATGTTGTGAGTTTTTGAAAAACGATCAGTGTAAATTATCTTCTACTTAAAAAAATCATGGCATCAAAGAGACAAAAAAAACAATTTAAAGCTGAAATAAAAAACTCTAATGGAATTAAGGAAACGAAAAGCAAATAAAGAGATTTCGAAAATTTTTGATATTCCACCAAACACCCTTTCAACCTTGGAAAAGAATAAAGATAAAATCTTTAACCCTTTTTGTTAAGGAAATTTGACTAAACAGGTGAAAGTTGATTTGTATTACCTAGTAAACAAAGCTGTACTTAAATGGTTCAAACGAATGAGAGTTGATAATGTACCAATTAGTATCTTGCTGGTAAAATAAAAAGCTTTATATTTTGCGATAGAGTTATGCTTCAAAAATTTTCAAGCTTCGGATGGATGGCTAGACTAATTTAAGAAAAAGCAAACTAATTTGACAAAGGCTCTAAAAGATATAAATTGTGTCTTTGACATGAATTTACTAGCTCATAAAAGACAATCTACAATTACTTATTTTTTTTTAAATTTAAAAGTTTAAAACACATAATATATATTATTTTTAGGCCTAAGAATTACTATTTGTTTGTTTGTTTGATTTCTATTCGTTACTTTGAAAAGAATATTTGAAAAAAAGTCAACTTTCTATAATTCAAAAATCTCTCTAATTCGAACTTTTATTTTGTCGCATAAAATTTGAATTAGAGAGACTGTACTGTATATATATATATATATATATATATATATATATATATATATATATATATATATATATATATATATATATATATATATATATATCAGCGTGGAAAATAAGAAATCAAAGGCAAGCAGTCAAACTGCATGACGAAACTTTGTAAATAAAAAAATAACTTGATACTTTAAAATGAACGAACTCGTATTCCTTTTTTATTTGTATTCTATTTTTAGAAAAAATAAAAAATAAACATTTTTATATTATATCAAAATAATTTTAACTGAATACTTAATCAAGTATCGTTTTATGTAATACCACTATAATAATTGCCTAAGTTACAAAAAACAAAGTTTTATCTAACTTAAATATGTTTTTTTAAAGATACTTTTCATCTGATTCGTTATCCAAAGTTTCATCGAAAGACGATTTTAAATCTAAAGACTAGTCTGATAGCAATTGTAAATCAATTAATGTTTTAACAGTTTTTTTTTTTACTTTTTTTGAATAAATTTTTTGACTTTCTTAAGTAGGCCTTCGCAACGTATCTTTGGCCCATAATTCAATGGCAGGATTCACATCAAATTCTTCACTATTTGTTTCATTAGTGCGCACCCGAATTAAATTATTTAGCCATTTTTCAGTTAAGCGATTTCTTGTGTCAGTTTTAATTCTATTCATAAGAGAAAAAAGACGCTCAACCGTTTTTGAAACCGGCAATACGAACAACAATTCAACAAGAAGTAGAACTGGACTCCAATCTTTTTTCATACAACTCGAAAAAATTTGACACCATACTTTACGGTACTCAGTTTTATCTGTTGCCAAATATTTACACAGTGTAAACAACTAAGTTATGCTGAAGCTCTTCTTTGGCAATAAAGTATGCTACCTCAAATTTTTTTCTTGTTAAACTTAGATCTTTTGTGGTCATGGTTTTCAGGCCCGATAAAATATCAGTTTGCCGCATTTCTTTCTGCAGGTTGCTTAATTTATCATTTCGTTCGCTTACATCCATTCCTTCACTTTTCATTGCTAATTCGTAGGCTCTTTGATGTGACAAACCATTTACATGATCAACTACGGCACTGTGCTGTATCCTACAACTACCTTCATCGCTTCCCCATTCTGGCGTATATCCTTTATAAATATCAATTTGTTTAGTATACTGACTACATACAGTACATTTTAATGCTGTAACATAATTTCCATTATTTAATATCTCTAGCCATTCATTTGCATTATATTTTGCAAGAGTAGTGTTTACCCATTTTTGAGCTGTTGTTAGCTGTAATTTTCTACTATTGAGTTTTTTCTTCTTTTCAACAGGTGAATTTAATTCTGATCCTGCTTGTGTTAAAAATGAAAGTGTTGTTTGTCTCTTTTTAGTCGCCTCCATTTTGAAGTGTTGATATTTGACAATTCTCTTACAATTTAATAATATAAAAAATGTGCAAATTCGCAATTGTTAATTTGAAATTTATTTAAAAATAACTCATTCGTTGCTATGACTTCGGAAATTGCGGGAAAAGGTTACGAGAAAAATAAATGAAAAAAAAGGAGAAAATGTTCTTAGTTACATTAATTTTAAATGATAGTTAAATAAGAACTTCAATCGTTACTGACGTTGAAAAAGAAAAATGATCGCACATTTTATATCTCATTTGTATCATTTTATATCTTTCATTCATTTTCATTTTAAATCATTTTATAAACTGCTAATGTTAATTAGTTGATAATAATGTTAATGCCTCTCGCCGGCAGATGCTGAACTAATATTTAATAAAATCATGACAATCGTTTTATGAAATACTATCAAAATTATTTATGTTACTTAAAACGAAACTTTATACTACAATATATATATTTTTAAGATTTCAATAGTAGAAAAAAAAACCAAATGCGCATTTGGTAATTTTAAATTTATCTAAATATTAAAGTTAACTTCTCGGTCACTCAGCGTCACCCGAACAAAGAGTCTTTAAAGTAGAGTCTTCGACTGCGTGTACACACAAAGCAACTCAAATGACAACTTGTTCAAAACTGCTCAGTAAGAAACAATTTCCTCACTGATCGTGTTGTCAACCCATGGAATACTTTAACCCAAAATGCGGTGTTCACAAAGAACCTCGACAATTTCAAAGACAAACTTTCTTCTTTCCGGAGTCTTAACTAATCGAAATCTAAAAAATTTATTTTCATCCCAGAGGGGCTTGGTGTGCGGCTCTTAGTCAATAATTTGTAAGTTTTGTTGACAACAGATAAATTAAACTAAAAATAAAGGCATTTTTTCAGTGCAACTGGCAGCAAAAGATTATTAGAAAAATAAATAAGGATATAAGGAAAATATAAATAAAATAGTAGGAATAAAAAAATGTTCTAAAAATGTAAAAATATTATATTATTATTAAAACAATAATAAAATAAGAACTTCAATCATTTATGAAAAAAGCAGTTATGGATTTCATCACCAGTAAAATGAAATTAGTCTTGATATATGAAGCAAAAAAAATTAATAGTTTACATTTTACAAAGAAAAAAAAGATTTACATTTTATGAAATTTTGGTATATGAATTTTCAAAGACATCCTGATAATTTGTCAAACGTTATATAACTAATTTTTTTTTCAACCGGTCAACCTTGACCGGGAAGAATCCGTTTTGAAAGGTCAAAATAGCAATTTCAGTCATTTCGGGCGGTCAGTGACCATTGACCGTTATTTTCCACGCTGAATATATCTACCACCAACAAAAATAGGACAAACATTTAACAGTTTAAAAAAAAACTATAAAAATGACTAATCTATAAAATTGTAAAAGTAAATAACTCTATTAGTTTAGTTAATAAATTTTAAATTTTGTGTTTTACAATAATTCAATTTTTATTTCTAATATGTTATAATTAAAAATTTATAAATTATATAAGTTCTATAATGCAGAAAAGTGTTGCTTTAAGTTATTTATTCTATAAATAAAAAAATTCATAATATAATTTATATATTTATTGATATCTATTAATAGATAATAATAATAACTGATACAAACTATAAGGATAATTTATGAAAAATATGAAAATAAATTGAATAATTCAGATATATTATACATTTTTTTTTTCCTGTTTAAAAACATCTCTTCTCAGAAACATAAACCTTAATTTCTGTGTTTATTTTTTAACTTTAATTATCACCATTGACTGCTGTAGAAACAGAAACTTTTATTATCGCCTTTGTAATTTTTATTACCCCCTTTGGCTATAGCAGGGACAGAGAGTAACTTTAAGGTTATAACAGCTCAAATTTATTTTTGTTGAATTTATTAAAGTCATCAGCAGCATAACTCTTTAATAATAATAATAAAAAATATTATTCACTATTTATGTTCTCCAACAAAAATTTAATATTATTTTAGATATATTTTATATTTTAGAACAATTCAAACTTATTACATAACATGACGCACAAATTGATGAATGGTTCTCACAACTGTTCTTGGTGCACTCAGAGCTTCTTGTAAAAACTAATCAACTTGACAAAGGTGACATGATTTCCTGGTTATCTTGGGGTGGAAGATGTAGTTGAACAGACATCAAAGCAATGACATGTTTTTGACCTCACTGAAAAGCCTCCTCTTGAATGCTCAATAATGTAATATCATTAGTATTTTATGACCTTTCTGTCAAGATATCAGAGTAGACAACATGATAAAAATGGTGCTAATTTTAGAATACACAGTGATAGAATAAAACTGATCTGAAGGAAAAAGTAAATAAGGAGGCCTGGAGCTGGATTGTTATGGTTTAGAGTTCCAATCTGAGTGAGTTTTTGCACTTGAAGTTATTTAGTGGAACAAATGTGAAGAATTGATCAATTCTTATATCTATTCTATCATGAAGTGATTCTGTTAGCTGCAACACCACTTGTTGTTTTATCCTACTTCTTGTACCCAAGCAATCTTACCCAAATATATCTCACAAATACAGTGATGCTTAAAACAAGTTTAAGCTCACACCTACATGCCATGTCTGATTTTTTTGCCATATAAACTTGAAAAGATAGACACCCACTTGTTGGCACTTTTTGTACATCAATACAACTCATGTCAGAGACAAATTTTTTTTTTTGTTTATTCTTTATTTTACATTTGTTTATCTTTATACAATATATAAAAAAGAAAAAAATACTAATGAGATATCAATAAAAAAAAAATAAAGAATGAGGAAACTCAAAGAAGAGTCTTGCCACAGAGAACCGCTAAGATTTGAACTTTTTTAATATTAAGCTTATTTTGTTAATAATCTAATGATTAAGTTTTTCTTAGTAAGTTATAAGAAGTTGATTCCAGTGAATAAATTATTAGAGACAACATTTGACTGTTTCAAAATGTCTCTAAAAGCTGCTAGCTTATAGCGCAGAAATTTGTCACTCAATAGGTCTCTGAGAAACAAATTTTGCTTTTTCGAAACACCCTGTTCCCAGGTCTATAATATTTTTTTAACTATATACTAAATATATGAAATGAATAATTTTTCAAGTTTTTTTTAAGTCTTTTAAGTTTTTTAATTTTATTATTTATTAGTATTTTATTTTTAAATTTTTTTTTAACTTAACTACTAGCAAATTTTATATTTGTGTTTTTATAATCATTAGTAACCTAATTTTTTTAACTATTTAGTTTTTAGTCTTAAAAATTAATTATTTAGCTATTTAAACTTACCGGATACGAAGAATAATCAAGACCAATTTTTTCAATGGCAAACTCATAAGCTTGGATCATTTTTTCTCTAAACAAAAGACAAATTTGAACTACTAAAGAAATAATTTTGCAACTTGCCTTGATATTTAACAAAATATTGCTTTTGTGGAATACCTAAAACTTGTAAGTGTTTGCTTTGTTTCTTTTACATAAGAAAGGTATGTTTTCCACAAATCCATGTTGAGAATTTTTATTAGACACCTTTGAAATAACTAAAAATAATTTTAAAATATGTTGGTAAGAAAATACTTTAATCAACATTCATTATTATTTCATTATTATCTAAGCAAGTTAAATAATGTTAATCAAAACAAACCTTTTCAACTCTGTCAAAATTTTTGTATTTCATCTACATTAAAAAACAAAAAACATAAAATAAATTACAAAAAAGTTTTTAATATATAATTTATAGTAAAAAAACATTTTCAAACTTGAAATTAAAATACATTTACATACTTACATTTAAAGTCATGGTATTTGAACTTTGTTTAAAAAAAGCTAACGACACAACTAAAATCGCTTTATCATCCAGAAAATTTTATTAAGTCATAGGAAAAAACAATGTTTACCATCTAAAGTTTTAACCATCGAGAAAATTTTTAAAATGCTTGCAAGACAAATAGTGCCTGACTTTTTTTTAGCAACGTAGAACTTCATCAATTTTTAAAAATCAAAGTGTGCAAATATTTTGCAGCATTGAATTAAATCCTTTGAAGTGTGTTTGTGTACACACACACACGCACACACACACACACACACACTGTCCTATAATGTATACTTTTACTACTAAGGTATTGGTATATACTCTCACTTCTAAGAATTTATGTGTATAGATATATACATGCTTTCTTTTGTGGATTTAGGTTGGCACTGTTTTAGCATATTTTTCACACATTAATTTCTAAAATACAGACTTAATCTGCATTTTAAAACCATCAGTTATAAAAACAAAGAAAAAAAAAAGAATAAAAAAAAATGCTGCAACAAATGTACTTTATAAGTAGATTCTTAATGAGATGTTGTCATTAATGTTTAAAAAAAATATGGCAATTTTGTTACTTATCATATAATGCAACATTTGGTTTCCTAGTGATTATCTAGTTGTTTTTTTAAAGGTTCATTCAACATGTCTAGTTTTTTTTCATTATTTTATCAAAATAAATAATGAAAGCATCAAACTATATACTTTAATTTTTTATTTTTATTTTAATTATTTAACTTATATTTTTATTATTTAACTTTTGTTTTTAACTTTTGACATTTTCAACATCCTCGGTATATTACAAAATAAATATGATCTATTTTTCAAAACTAATTTTAGGCAATTATAATAAGTAACTTAACTTCTAAACTAAATTTAGGCAATTATAATAAGTAAAAAAAAAACATCCTAACTACTAACACAAAACTATAACTAAAAAAACAACTATAAGTAACAAAAAAGTAGTTTTAAAAAATCAAGCATTAAAAAAAAAACAAATTTTGTAACAAATGAACTCAGTAAGGAGGACACAATAAATGAACTCAATAAAGAGGACCAGGTGTTGCATGAATTTTATATTTTTTCTATATCCTAATAAAAATTTAATTGAAGTTTCCACAAACTGGACTAACTCAGGAACTTTTTTGCTTGACATCGTTGTAGAACAAGTCATGCTTCTCATGAACTTAAAAATAAAAATCATTACATCACAAAACATCTAAAAATATATAAGAAATATATATTTTTTGATTTTAAAACAATAATAACAGTATGAATTTAATACTAAACAAATTTGAAGACACTACCTCTTGATCTATATAAAGTTTCCAGTATTTTCCAGCTGTTGGAAATTGAGTGACCAATTTTTCATACATATCTCTTGCTTGATCAACTGGGAAGTTCTACGTAACATATAAAATATAGAACTGGAATTTATATATATATATATATATATATATATATATATATATATATATATATATATATATATATATATATATATATATATTAGGGATGCACCGAACATTCAGCAAAACCAAATGTTCAGCTGAACCTTAGCAAAAGTTCGGCCAAACATTTGGTTTGGCCAAACATATAACAAATTTAAAATATCATGTTTTCTTAGATCTAGCTTCAAATTTAACTCATCTGTACCGTATATGGTAGCTACAGTAAAATAAGTTAAACTTTAATATAAAATTTATTTATTTACTTTTTATTAATGCATTTAATTCAAACATCATGTACATACAAATAAACACAAGGTCCATAGATAAAATTAAACAAAAAGTAAATAAAAAAGTACATATACAGTACATCTACAACATATACATATACAGTACATCTACAACATATACATATACAGTACATCTACAACAACCCATCATTCAAACCATCCTAATATTCTGTTAACCAAACCAACAGTGAAATTTCTTTACAAAATTAGCTGCTTCATATATTAATTCCTCCTCTGACATTTTTTGGTAGTTTCAAAGAAAGGCTAGATACAACAAGCTTAGCTTCATTTAACAATGTTTTTCAACTATCATGAATAGCTACTAATTGTGAAAGTAAGCTTTCTATATTTGAAATCTCTAAAGTCGCATTACTGGGTTGTTACAAATGTTAGTAGGAATTAATATTCTGTGCCAACAAATGACATTATGATGCAGGTAAAGGTACTAATATAACAAATTGCTCCACAAATCTCATTTCTAGCTTTTGGATTAAGATTTAGCTGGAGCAAGTTTTCCAAAGCCAGCTTTACTCCTGGAAGGTGAGCTCAAATGGTTTGACACTCTATTCTATCTAACCACCTGGTGCTAGATATGCTATAAAGGGAACAACCAATATATTTAGATAATGTTTCCCACCTCTTCGGACTACACATAAATAAGGTTGTTTGCATAGTTCCAATGTAGGTTATGGATTCTGGAATACATTCAGTAGCATCATCACCACATAAGTTAATTGTGTGGAAGTCACAAGGTGAAAACATAGCAGTAGGACACAGTTCTTTTATTATAACTTGTGCTCCATTGTTTTTACCTGACATATTTGGCACATTGTCATAACCTTGAGCCCTACGGTTGTAGGGTACGGTTGTAACCAGCCAGTGGTTGTAGTAGTATGACTTTCTAACATTTTTGTAATCACTTGAGCAATTTTAGAACCATCTTTGTTGCTAATTTCTACAAATTTCAAAAATCGTTCCACAATTTCATATCACGACTCATGGCTAACTAGGTAATGTAAAATAAATGTTCTTTGCTCAATATGTGATGAATCTATTGTAGAATCTACAATTATTGCGTAGTACTTTACAGATGTCTTTCTTCCAAAACTTGCTGTTTAACATGATCAAAACATTCTGCAATAAACTCATTTTGGGAACCATTTGAGAGGTAATGTACTTGCAGTCTTTCGCCCATTTGTTGTGACTTTTAGAACATGTTCCTTTAGGGCCCCAGTTTAATAGCAAATCTATCAGACCTAAAAAGCAAGCAATACCTAGCTTGGAACATACATCATTCTAAAATAACCGGCAAGGAAAACAATATAAAAAAGCCTTGCTCCATACAAGCCAGTCTCGCATACGCTGTTCTGCATTAATGTTTCTTAACTTTAATATACCTTCTAGAGTTTTTTCTATGTAGCACCAGGTCCAGGTTCTGAATCAATATGTATGTCAATCATATTTGTAAAAGGCTCCTTTACTTTTGGGTTTTTTTTTCACTAGTTGTTATTTCATTTTTGCTATGGTTATTCTGTCCATGAATGCCATTTTCATTTTTCTCTTTTTCCAAACTAACATCAGTATTTGTTTCTAATTAAATTTGTTGTTATTTTATACCAAAATAAAAAGAGTGTCTGTATTCCTTTCCTTTCATTGTATATGCGTTTCTTTTTTCTTTTCTTTTTTGTGCTCCTTTCTTTTGCATTTGGATATTTCTTGTAGCAAAATTTTAAAAATATCAAGTTGATAAATCAAAAATAAAATATTATTTTGCTATAAATTAACAAAAAAAATTTCTTTTTTTTTAACTTGCATTAACCACCAGAGGATTAAAAACATGGAATTCAACAAAGTAAGAAATTATTAAAAAAAAAAAAAAATTCAAAAAGATTGAAAATGAAATAATTTAATTTTGTGTATATATGTATGTATATATATATATATATATATATATATATATATATATATATATATATATATATATATATATATATATACATATATATATAAAATGTATACACACACACACATATATATATAATGTATATATATATATATATATATATATATATATATATATATATATATATATATATATATATGTATATAATGTATATACATATATATATATATATATATATATATATATATATATATATATATATATATATATATATATATATATATTATATATATATATATATATATATATATATATATATATATATATATATATATATGTAACTCTTCCTGATGATCCAGCAATGGTGAAATTTAAAGTTGAAGAAAAAAGTTAGAGAAGTGTTTTTTACTAATTTAATTTATATATATATATATATATATATATATATATATATATATATATATATATATATATATATATATATATATTTATATATATATATATATATATATATATATATATTTGAATAAAATTAACAACACTTTTAAAATGTTTGATATACATATTTTGAATTACATAGTTCATCTTCAGTAAAATTTACAAGAATCATTAAAAACCTGTTTTTATAAAGGATACAAATGAATCACTTTATTAAGAAAATCTATTATAAAATCTACTACAAAGGTTAAAAAGACACTCAATGTTTTTCATTAAATGATGAAAAATGTAAGACTGTTTATCTTCCTTGAAATGTTCATCAATGTGGTGTGAAAAGTTTTGGACAGCTTGTCTTATGTAGCAAACATTACAGTTAGGACAAATAAATTTGTAAACAACATTTGATTTATTATTTCTTGGAAATAAATTTTTAAGTAAAAAGTATTGCTTTATTTTAAAATAAGGAAACAATAATTTAAAAATTAAATCTTTTTTATGTAACTTATTAGTTAATTCATTAATTTTGTTTTGAATATTTCTAGAACTATCACCTCTATATAGCAACCTAAAATATTTGTAATTAAAGGATTTGTTATTGTTGAATTTAGATGTACCAAATTTTTTATTTAAATAGTTGTTTATACATTTATCCATTAGTTTAATTGGGTAGTGATTTGTTAATAAGACCGCTTTTAGGTTATTAATATTGTTATGGTAACCAAACCAGGTATTATTAATTTAAAAACAGCTGTCAATAAAAGTTTTAACTAGCCCAAGTTTCTAGCTAATTAAGGTAAAGCTAGAAAAATTTGTCAATAGACCAGTATATGTCTCCTTATGGTAAATATTATGATCAACTCATGATTATTTTCAATGCAAACATCCAAAAATATTAAAATACCATTTTGTTCATGTTCACATGTAAATTTCATATTAGGATGTTTAGAATTAAAATACTCTAGAAAAATAGTACCATTGGTTTTTGAGTAGAATGATGCAAAAATATCATCTACATATCTTTTATAAAATTAGGGTTTATTCCCGTTAAATTCATTTAAAAATTTTAATTGATGTGTACTTATATATAAATAATCAGTTAAATTCAATAAAAAAAGTTTTTTTTTTATAATTTGAAACCTTTTGTGTTTTTTTTATTAAGTTATGAGACTGATGCATTATGTTATTGTATTTTAATGGCCTTTTTAACTCTTTGTAATAGATTTTTGTAATAAAGTAATTAATTTGTATCCCTTATAAAAATAGTTTTTAATGATTTTTGTAAATTTTACTCAAGATGAACTATGTAGTTCGAAACATGTGTATCAAACATTTTAAAAGCCTTGTTAATTTTATTTAAATATTTATTTCAAGTGTCCTTAACAGATCATGTTGCTATATATATATATATTTAAATATATATATTTATATATATATATATATATATATATATATATTTATATATATATATATATATGTGTGTGTGTGTGTGTATATATATATATATATATATATATATATATATATATATATATATATATATATATATATATATATATATATATATATATATATATATATATAAATTAGTAAAAACACTTGCCTAATTTTTGTCTTCAACAACTTGTTTCTCCATCAGTAGATTTCTGATGGTTCCATCAGAAAGCTTCTTGATAAACCTACTGATAGGGAATTAAGTTGTTGAAGACTAAATTAGAAAAGTGTTTTTACTAATTTATTATTGCTCTGTTCTTTAAGAACATTGAGCACTCTATTTGTATAATACACCAACATAATTTTTATATATACATATATATATATATATATATATATATATATATATATATATATATATATATATATATATATATATATATATATATATATATATATATATATATTACCTGTGCTTCTCGAATTAGAACACCCCAAGCTTCAAGATCGTAAGGATTTTCTGCAAGGAGACCTTCAGCTTTTTGACCTCGATCAGAAAGACTGAAATTCACCATACTGTATTACTTTTAATATCTGAATAAAATGAAAACTTAAACAATTTAAAATCTAGGAAAGCTATGTCAGATCAAAATATTGCAGACAAATATTATAAATATCTCAATATCTAAAACAATGCATGATACATTGTCATAAATAGTAAGCCAATGTATAGTCGAATGTATATAACTACTAAAATTAATTTTTATTTATCATAAAAATTATTTTTGAAAAAATATCAACAACTAAATTAAAAATGTGTTTTTAAGAGACTTTTCACACTAAGTTTGTTATCTAGTACATTTCCGAAATCCTTAGTAAAAAAAAGGGAAAATTTTTTACGAAATTATAATCCAATCAGCTAACAACCCCTTAACACTCATATTTTTAAAATATATATTTATTATACTATAATATAATTTATAGAAACACACATAGGAAGAATGTTTTGGTTCAACAAAACATTCTTTGTGTGTGTATTTTTATTTTAAAGTACATTTTTTAAACTTGTTTAATTTTTTGTTCGATCATAGTTCATCCTCAATTTACATATATTGTTTTCCTTACATAATTATCAACTCCACATGGTTTAATGTGATTTTTATTATTTGAGATATACTAAAATTTCAAATGCTATGTATACACCACAAACTACAGTTACTAATCACATAAGATGCAATAATTTGTTACTACCACAACAAGTCTTGTAAACCCTAATAAAAGTGGTAAGTCATGATTAATAAATTTATTAAAAATTAGATGCTTTTCTACAGGTGTTTTTAGTCCACACGGCCGGGGATTCTAGTATGCGGCGACGCTTTAAAACTCGGTATACTCATGGAAGTATAAAACATAAGCGACAAGCCGAGATTTTGACGGCCCACTCCATTGTAAAAAGCTAGACTTTTTTTATTATTAAAAAAAAACAAGACTTTTATTGTAGTGTGTTTTACTCAGCTTTACAAGATGGAAAAAAAGGTCTAAAAAGGATTTTTCATTTTTACTAGAAAATTTAATAAACAGCGGAAATTTTTTCCTCCAGTTTTTCTGCCGCAGCGATTGGCGGCTGTCTGCCAAAACTTTTTTGGAAGCAAAATATTCTGACTTCCACCTTCAGTGGCCTGTGCCTCCAAATTGGAAACCACCGCCAGAATTTTTGTTTTGGAGGCAGAACGTTTAGGAGGCCAACGCCAATAGGAAGGCGGAAACCATTTATGACCGCCTCAAGAAGAAACTTTGGAGACAAAATGATTTAGAGGCTGTCTTAACTTTAATTGAGTTAATGTTAACTGTTAAAAAGGATGTTTCAGATCACTTCCCTATCATTTTTTTTTTTGTATAAATGCAAATTACAAATTAAATTTATAGAGTAAGATAACTATAAAAAAAAAAGGGTGTATACAACAACAGTAACCTGAAATCATTTAAGGAACAAATTTCGCTTATTAACTTCAATGATGATATAAACCTAATCAATGGTTTTTCTTAAAAGCATTAGAAGCTATCTATGACACAAATTAAATCCTTGGATAACTAAAGGACTTTATAATTTTTCGAAAATGAAACAAAAACTTTATATTGAATGTCTAAAATCTAAATCAGTTGAGCAAATAACTACTCATAAAAATCACTTTGAAAAACTCCGCAAAAATGCAAAAAGAAATTACTATTCCATACTTGTATACATAATTCAAAGCGTATTTGACAATTAATGAAAGAGATAACGTGAAAAATAAGAAAAGTACAATACCAGTACCAGACGCAAAGATAATAAAATATAAATTATTCAATGACAATAATAAAATTGTTTTTGAATTTAACAAACTTTTTTTTCTTCGATTAGAACAAGCTTATCGAATAAAATTGTTCATCCTAATGGCAAATCAATTGATGAATTTACAACATCAGCTAATTCAACTTAAAATTTTTCAAAGCTAACATAAAGAAAATTTGAAGCAGCGTTTAGATCATTGAAATGAAATAAGGCAATTGAGGCTACTTGCATCAAAAGGAGATGTTGTAATGAACTTCTTTGACGCTTTAAGAGATATCTTCTTTAAAATTTGTAAAGCATTTATTGCGCAGGGATCCTTTCCAAATTCCCTATAAGTAGCAAAAATAATTTCTATTTTTAAACCAGGTGATCATATCAACATTACAAATTTCAGTCCTATTTCAGTTCTTCCAGTTTTCTCTAAAATACTAGAAAGAACAATGCATAACAGAGTCTACAATTGTTTTATTGATACTAAACTTTTATACAACAATCGATTTGGCTTCCAAAGAAACATTTCACTGAGCACATCACTCCAACTAACACGCAGCATTTCAGATTCTTTTAAAAGTCCTCGTTGTACACTAGGAATATTCATGGGAGTATTCATAGATTTGTCTAAAGCTTTTGATACTGTTAGCTATTACATTCTATAAAAAAAAAATAGAACTCTATGACATTAAAGAAAAATCCCTAAACTGGTTCAAAAGCTATCTTAGTAATTGTAAACAGTTAATATCAAAGGCTCTTTTTTTTAATTATTAATGAATGTAAAATGTGGTGTCCCACAGGGATCTATAAATTGGCCTCCATTATTTTTAATATATGTATAAATGATCTTAACAAAGCCTCTAATTTAACCATCCTAGTTTTTGCGGATGATACAAACTTTTTCCAATCTCATGAAAACATTAGTACACTTTTGAATAATATGACACAAGATTTAAATATAATCTTATACTGGTTTAAGAAAAATAGATTGTTTCTAAGTATTGATAATACAAAGTGGACACGTTTTTACTCAATATCCAGAAAAAAATTATGTAGGTAGATTGGTAGATTTTTGATAGGTTTTCCTAATACAATACTAAAATATCAAAAAGTTACAAAACTTCTAGGAATTCTTGAAGATAAAAACCTGGAACAACTTGTTCCTAGCAATAACAAGTTAGTAACTTCTCTTGATAGTTGCTAAAAGTATTGGAATTATATATAAAGCTAGACATATGTGAAATAAGCCGTGGCGCAGTGGTAGCACACTTGCTTTAGAAACAAAGGATCCCTGGTTCAAACCCCACCTCTGGGCAAGTCTTGCGACATTGGTTAGGAAGGAGGCGTGAACTTCCAATTAAATGCTCATCCGCGGTGCTCTGTGATAAGACTGTAAGGACTTCTTGGGGGCACCTAAATAAAAATTAAAAAAAATAAATAACAATTAAAAAACTATATTATTTGTTAATCCATTGCTATTTAAATTATGCAAATATTTTATGGGAAGCGCGCACAAAACTAAATATATATCTCTTTATCAGAAACACGCAGCTTGCTTTTCAAATTCAAAACCACTCCTGAGAGAAATGAAAGCCTTAAATGTATACGAAATAAATGTTTATAACATTTTATGTTTATGTTTAAATGTAAAAATCATTTATCTCCTAATGTATTTATAAACCTTTATGATGTAAATCCATAAACAAATACGATCTTCGTAATGGGAAAAAATCTCCAAGAACTTTTCTGCCAAACTGAATTTAAACTGCAGGACTTCCAAAAGATTTCCATACGATCCTGCACATCGTATGGAAGTCTTTTGGAAGTCCTGCAGATTATATTTGTAATAAAGTTATTCTGTAAGTTTTATATTCGAAACAAAAGTTAAAAAATTGGAAATTTCACTTTCATGTCTACGAACTATTATTTATTATCATTTTTCTTACAACTTTATTATCTACTTATTTTATTTTATTGCTTTGTATACAATATGGTGAAAAATTAATTTAGCAAAAAATAAAAATAAAAAATATAATAAATAAACCGTCAGTTTTTGATTAAAGTTTGATTTTTTGTCGTCCTTGCTCAAACTTTAATTTTTCGACGAAAACATTGAGTTCTTAATTTTAATCATTAAATATTGTCTTTAATATTTACTAAGAATTAATAAAATTAATTTATTTTGATGGCGGCTTGAATCGAAGTTTTTTCGATTAGAAAAACCTTTTTAAGAGTTGGTTTTTTTTTTCAAAAATAAAATTTTTCGCTAATTTTTTATTCGTATTGACAAAATACAACCTGATCACAACAAAGGTTTTTTGGTGAAAAAGTGGAATCTAATTGTCAGAACTTATAGGCGCACTATATAATTACAAATACAGATACATATACAAAGTAAATACAGTAAGACATCTCTGTATAATACGAAAGAGAAAATACAACAGTCTTACAATTAAAAAAAGACAAATACGTAGTTGTTAAAAGTAGTATTTAAATATATCATCAATAAATAGAATGAAATTTTTAAGTTTACTTTTAAAGATCGGATAAGTATTGAATATATCAAAATTAGGTATGACAATTTTATTCCAAAGATATGGTGCTCGAAATGTATTGCAAAATTTATTAAATTTTGTTCTGCAAATTGGTTCATATACAAAATTTTTACTTCTAAGTAAATATTTATTAACTGGGTTTAGAGAAAAAAGGTCTTGAATGATAGGTAAAGTTAAATCGTTTTTCCACATGTAAATAAAGTGTGATTATATGCGATATATATTATCATGCAACCTTTATCATTTACAACCATATGTCTATAATTATAGGAGACGATATAAGCGCATACAAACAGAAGAAAATTGTTCATTCACTTGTAGAAACAATGACTAATTAAAAAATTACGTACAACAAGAAACGATTAAAAGGTTTAAATGCTCAATTCTTTAAATACAAAATACAACAAAAAAATAAAAATCACAATTTTTAAAACGTTTAAAAGCATTAAGTCAATAGTATTGAATTTCAGTTTATTTCTGTTGTTTTTGTTGGTGTATTTTGTCAAAACTATTGACAAAATACAACGTGGTTGCAAAACTTTTTAATAAAAACAAACGTGAAAATAATTTTCATTGCTTCCAGCGGCTGAAGGCAAAAAATTCGCCTCCAATTTGGCGGCCTCTAAACCATTTTGCCTACAAATTTTTTTCTGGAGGCCGGCACAAAAATTTTTAATTATTGCGTAATATATTTTAAAGAATTTAAAGAATTTTTCAAAAAATTGCTTTTGAGTTGGACTCGGAGTTGAAGTCGGAGTAGGAGTCGTACTCTGAAAATTTCAACGATTGGAGCCGAAGTTGATACTTCTTTTTACGACTCCACACCTCTGACTGAAACTATGATATATCTAGTAAAACTATAGTATATCTACTGAATCTATAATAATTCTACTGAAACTATAGTATGTCTATTGAAACTATAGTATATCTACTGAAACTATTTACAGTAGCCAACTTTATAACGAAAATATTTGAATAAAATACAACGTGGTTGCAACGTGTTGACTTTATCTATGTGCTTTAAATATTGAACTTTGTAAATAATTTTTATTAAACCTTTTGTACTATTAGGTTAAATTATTAAAATCGATACATTTCCTAAATATGAACACATAGTCATATTGTATATTTGTATATGTAGTAAAAAGTTATTTAATTTATATAAATTTATATTGCATAGTTATAATTCTTTCTTAAAATACATAAGATATGCAATAACTCTAACTCGTTGTTTTGGCTGAGGACATTTTTTAAAAATTATAACTATTTTCATTGATATTTTTTATTATTGCTTTATTTAAAAATTTATTATTGAAATTGATGGCACGATGTATGCAGAAAGAGGGATGCTCTCACATGATAGCTAAATGTGAGATAAGTTAAAATTATTTTGTCTAGTTAGCTAACGGGCTCGCAAGACCGAGGTAGCAATTGACCGTGCGAAACTTTACAAAAACACTTAATTTCTAAGAGAACTATTTTCAAACATAAATAAAAACATTTTATGATAAATAATATGAAACGTATAACATAGTATTATGGAGTGCATTACTTTATTTATTTTAGCCGTGTAGAAAAAACTGATTGTACTTGGTAATAATGATTGCAGGCACGATAAATTATTGCAACAAATTAAAATAAATGTGTTGAAAATTGAATGGTGTTGTAATCAAATACAGAGCCGATCAAATTATTTAACTAATATATATAAAAAATTAAATTAGTTAGGTAACAACATATTGCAACATAAATAAGTTAGCTTTTGCCCGTGGGCCGATAAAAGTTGGTTGGTCCTATCTAAAAACCAACGATGGTATATATTCTTAACTAGATATAATTAAAAGTATTTAAAAAATAGATAAATTTAGAAAATCCTGTTTTTAGTTATATATTTTTTTTCTTAGAGTGATTATATTTCAGCTTTTTTATAGTTTTTAAAATTTTTTTATATCTATCTACATATACTTATCCTTTATAAAACTGAATATATTTTCATAAGCATCCTTACTATCGCAACTCTCATAAAGCCTATTTAGAGTCAGGTTTTAAAGCTTTGACAACTTGATTTTGATTCTAAAAGCTTTAAATTATTAAACCTAAATAAAAAAAAAAGATAAAATTGAGAGTCATATTTTTAAGTTTCTTGTGTTAACTTTTTTTTTTTAAATTATGCATAGTTTTTTTTAATTATGCATAGTTTTTTTTTAATTACAAATAGTAATGAAATATTTTAGCAAAACGTGTATCTACCAAATTCAAGAATTAGATAGCTCTGTAGTTCTTTTTTAATAGTAAATGTTAAAATTTATTTTTACTTTTTTTTTGTGAGAGGTCTAATATTTTCTACGTATTTAATCTTTCCTTATATACATTCACATCAAAAAATCATAGTTGTTAAATTTTTTGGCATTAAAATCGTAATCAATCCAAATTTATTCATTCGAAATTTTTTTGCTACATTCAATTGTGTTATTTTGCACATATCATTTATTTATTAAATTATAACTGCATGTTTTACAGTAAAAGTCAAATATATAAAAATACCAGTGCAAATATATACAAAAGTCTATGCAAACAATTGATAATAATATTTAATTTGTGTTTTCAATAAAGTAGAAAACATAATTCCTTATCCAAAACTGGTAGTAGCTTGTCAATATTAGGAAGGCAAGATAAATACAATTGCAACACCTAAACGGTTGGACTTAACAAAAATTAACGACGTTTATTCTTTACCCGTCACATAAATTAGTTGTAAACAATATAGTTTACGTTATTCAATCTCGTCAAATAATTGTATATACAGTGGGTGGCCAACTTTTTAATTATACGAGTGTTAATTTTCATGCTAAACTTTACAAGCAATTTTACATACTCTTTTACATCCATGGATATAAAGAGTTTCAGTAATGCTTTTTATTAAGGAATAATAAAATAAATGTAAAGAGTTGCATTCATTGATGCAACTCCTTACATCTACTTTTAATCCTTAATCATTATATTAGACATCATTAAGTGCCTTTTTGAGACTTATTTTATGGGTTAAAGTTCTATGCATAATTTTCGTTTTAAAGTAAAAAAGTAAATTCAAAGAGTTGCATTCATTGATGCAACTATTTATATCTACTTTTAGCTTTATGGTATGGGACAGAGCCATGGATAAAATGCATTTGGGAGGACCAGGAAACTAATCATGAAACTGAGAAGTTTATTAGCTTATACTTTTTATATTGATCCTGGCCCAATGTCATGTAAAATCAATGATAAAAAGAATCGTCTCATCAATTGGAATGGACGTATATAAATTGAATATCAAACGAAACTTGGATTTTATTGGCATTTATTTTCCATTACCTAGCTTCATTAACAAAACGAGTCGAGTTAATAGGCCTACTTTGGTTTTTATTTAAGTTGGTTGCATAAGTTTAACAAGATACTCTGGTGCAACAGGACGCATTGAGTAATTTTTGTCGGGTTTGCGAGTCTTAATCAATTTTAAAGTATTTAGTTGTGTGTAACTTACCCTCTTTTCTTAATTAGTGAATGTGTTAACTGTACACTGACTAAAAATCAAAAATAACAAGTTAGTTTTTTAACGATGTAATAATATTACTAGCTTTATATATAAATATTACTTTTCGTATAAAGTATATATCCATAAAATATATATAAAAAATAATGACTTTAAATAATGACTTCAAACACAATTTCCAAATAATTCAAAAATAATTTCCTCGTCCATTTCAAGAAAGGTAAAAAAACGACTTGGATAAATTCCCTAAGAAATCTATTTAAAAAATAGATAGCCTATTTTAATTTAAAATCAACCGTTTATTTTAAATAAAAAAAGTTATTAAAGTCATAAGAATAGAATTAATTTTTGTAATAAAAGAATTTGTTTATTTTAATAAATTATTAAAAATAAATAAAATCAAAGTTAAAATTATAACTAACAAATAAATATATTATTTTTGCATCATAAAATATTCTTTTTGAAACACAAGTTTTTGAAAAAAAACATCTCAAAAAATATATACAACACAATCCCTAAAACAATTCATACAAATTCTAACGTTATAAAATAATTTATAAAATATTTAAAATACTAGAAATTACAATTAAAAGTCTTTTTTGCCTTAAAGGCTATCATTGCGATCATGAAAAAACATAGGTTTGAAGGCTGTGATCATAGAAAAATATAGATATAAAAGATAACATTGTAATCAAGTGACAATGGTTTAAAAACAACAACTTGATAAGTCAAAGGTTTAAAAACAACAACTTGATAAGTCAAAAGTTTAAAAAAAAACGACTTGATAAGTCAAAAGTTTAACAACAACGACTTGATAAGTCAAAGGTTTAAAAACAACGACTTGATAAGTCAAGAAGAAAAAAAAAATTAAAAAAAATAAATAAAAAAGAACAACAAAAATAAACTGAGGTGAAAGTGGCTCCTTAAAACATAACTATTGTTTTGTAAAAGTATACTTTAATTCAAGTGAATACTTTAGCAGGTACTAATGCCTCATTTGTTCCTGTTGCAGGTGTTAAGTTTTGATTACATAGAAAATTAAGCGGCTTGATTACAAGAAATCCAAGTATATCTTTTAACAATAATTCAGCTTGTTCACTATCGATTTCACACATAGAGTTTTTCTAAAAAAGTAAAGATAAAAAAGTTTTATGTATACCCAACACAAATACAATTATAAAAACAGAAACTAGTTATAAAATACAAAACTGCTTTTAAAAAGGTGTTCTAGCTCAAAGCCTAAAATAAATGAGAAGTAGCAAATGAGAAATGAATTAAATTTTTTTATTACTTATCGATCTAAGTAGTGATCCAAAAAAAAGCTGAATCTAACTGGATTGCTGATATGAATAAAACTATAACATGCTTTATTGATCATTACAGATCAAGTAAGAGCCAAGACAATTCAAACTTTTAGTTGTTTTAAATTTTCCACTTTTTAGACTTGTTGCTTTTGTAAAAACAATTAAATCATACTTTATATATTATTAACTTTTCATCTGAAAATTTTCTTTTGATTCTTTGATCAATAAGAATTCTTATTTATTAATATTTTGTTATTTGTACTGAGGAAAAACCAATTCTGCTTTGCTCCGCAAGCGGAATCCGTTTGCAAGGAACACACAGTAAAACTGAATTTGCATTTTCGTCAAGTATGAAGCACTGTTTATCTCAATTTTCGTCAAGTATGAAGCACTGTTTATCTCAATTTTCGTCAAGTATGAAGCATTGTTTATCTCAATTTTCGTCAAGTATGAAGCATTGTTTATCTCAATTTTCGTCAAGTATGAAGCACTGTTTATCTCAAGCTTTAAAGACTGTTGATTTTAGCGGCTTTATCAGTTAAACGGAATTATGAAAAAAACTCTTGATTCTACAATTTGAACTTTTTATGCTACAATTTAGTGAGTACAAAATAAATTATTTTCTTGAAGTTTTTAAAATTTTAAAAGAAAATTTTAAAAGATGGCAATTATTCAAATTCTTTAAGTTTTGAAAGCAAGCCATATTAAGGGAGTAAATTAAAAATAATTGCAAACACTCAGTTATTAAAAACAGTGAACTAAAAAAGTTTTTTGTATTTACCTTATATTCATCAAGCTTGGCAAATGATTCAACTTTATTTGACGGAAAACATTTGAATACCTAAATTTAATAATTTTTATTTTTTATTATTTTATTTTAAAATAAAACAATTAACAACATTGCACACACAAAAAATCCCGACCATTTTTGACCATTTTTTACTCTGCTAGATGAGTAATGCAGTCATTTTTAAAACAGCTATGAAAGAAATGGTGTTGTAATCAAATAGAGAGAGCCTAGCAAATCACTTAACTAATATATAAAAAATTAAATAAGTTAGGTAACCACATGTTACATAAAAAAGTTGGCTTTTGTCTGTGGGCGCTACAGACAAAAGCTGAATGGGTCCCATATGGAAACTAACTATTGTATATAGACTTAGTTAAATATATATTCTAACATATATATAATATAAATTAATATAGAAAATCTTGTTTTTAGTTATATATTTCTTTTGTAGAGTGATCATATTTCTTTTATTTTTAAATTTTTTTATATTTATTTATAAATACTTATAATTATTCTTTATAATTCATTTTTATATTTAAAAATGGTTAATGACTTAATGATTTAAAAGAGAAAACTTGATTATGAAAGAAACCCTGTATTACATACATTAATGCGCATATGTGTGTGTTTATATATATATATATATATATATATATATATATATATATATATATATATATATATATATATATATATATATATATATATATATATATATTTATATATATATATATATATATATATATATATATATATATATATATATATATAGAACCCTTAGATGTTGTCCGAAAGTTTTTTCGATATTTTGTTGACAAAAAGTAAAAATGAAAATGCAAGACCGGAATTTTTTTTTTTTAATAATGATAGACTGCCTGCCCCAACCAAACCCTCAGTCGATGTAGCAGCACTCCCTTGCGGGTCAGGCTATTTGTCAGTCGATGTAGCAGCACTCCCTTGCGAGTCAGGCTATTTGTCAGTCGATGTAGCAGCACTCCCTTGCGAGTCAGGCTATTTGTCAGTCGATGTAGCAGCACTCCCTTGCGAGTCAGGCTATAAGATAGTCGATGTAGCAACACTCCGCGCATGATTTACAGTAAAAAAAATAAAAATAAAAACATTTTATTAAAAAAAATAAAAATAAAAACATTTTATTAAAAAAAATAAAAATAAAAACATTTTATTAAAAAAAATAAAAATAAAAACATTGTTTATATTGTTAAAAACATTCAAAATGTTATAAAAACATTCAGAATGTTTTTAAAAACATTCTGGTCAATTAAATTTGCGTTTTTGTGGTTTTTTTAAAAAACGATTAATTTGTAATTAAATTAATGGTTTTTACTTTCGTCCAACACGGAAATGTTGGACGAAAGTCAAAAGTAATTAAAAGTGACGTATGTGTTGGCGTAAGAATCACTTTTTTCCTTCCGCTCTTCCTAAAGCCAACAAACTATAGAACTATATATATATTTATATATATATATATATATATATATATATATATATATTTATATATATATATATATATATATATATATATATATATATATATATATATATATATATATATATATATATATATTTTCCCCTGTTTATTTTGAAGGATATATTACTTTCACAACTGAATCCTTGTTTCCAAAACATATAGTTACTACAGTAATCCATTTATCTAAACATATAGCTACTATATATTATAAATGTTATAAAACCACTGTAGTGAGCAACTTTCAATATTAAAAAAGATTCAAAAACTGGATACTGCAAAGTAAATTTAATCTAAATATTAAAATAAAAAATATTCCCTGAGTTTTCCCTGATATTAAAGATTTTCAAGAAAAATTCCCTGACTTTTCCAGGTATTCCCTGATTTTCTAAATTTTAAAAACTTTTCCCTGGTTTTCCATGAGTGCCATGAACCCTGTATATATATGTATATACGAATCATAAAAATGACCAGTAAACAGCTGCAGGATGTGATGGAACAATGCGCCAAGGAATTTTTTGCAAGCTGTATTTGGAAACACCGCGTCCAGGCTGGCATCACTGCCAGTCAACCAGCAAAAAACCATTACCTAATAAGAAGCATAAGGCTCACTGTTTATAGTGGAAAGTCTACCACAAGGGTTGGAGTGAAGAAGACTGGAAAAAGGTAACAAGTAATTTAATGGAATAAAAGTCTTCAAGTTATAATTTTTTGCTTATAAAGTTTAAATCATAACATTTAAAATGAATATATGTAGTTATATATGTTGTTATATCTTTCAGGATAATATTAGAACATATATAAATCCCACAAGTCCATGATAACAAGTGCCAAAATGTTCAACAATGTTCTGGTAAGGAATACTTTCCTGACGCCAAGGTAAAAACTGTGAAGCTGTATATAGTGGAGGGCACAATGAGATAACAAAAGTATATCAAGGTGTAGGAAAAAAGAACTGCTACCCGAGCTGATAATTTGCTTTCTGACAGGTGAAGAACTATTTCAACAAGACAGTGCATTTTGTCACACAGCTTGTTCTGCCAAGCAGTATCTGGAGTACAAAATTATTACAGTGTTGGATTGACCAGCTTCATCACCTGACATAAACCCAATTGAAAATATGTGGATGATTGTTAATCACAGAATTATATCCAAAAAGCCAACAACAAGAGCGGCATTGAACAATGGACAATCTGACATTTAGGTACATAACCCAGAGATATAGGAAATGTGTCAAAGATTGATTTCTGGAATGCCCAAGAGGGTTGAAGAAAAAGAGGGTTCTACTAAGTACTGACAATGGTTTATTTCTAATATTTTAAATAAAACAGTGATTTGTTCGTAATATTTTAAACAAAACTGTAAGCTTTCATGAATTTATCACATTGATTCTAATAATTTTCACACCACTGTGTGTGTGTGTGTGTGTGTGTGTGTGTGTGTGTGTGTGTGTGTGTGTGTGTGTGTGTGTGTGTGTGTGTGTGTGTATATATATATATACACACACACATATATATATCAGGGTGTTAGCCAGCTCAATGCCACTGGCTAACACCAAAAAAAATTACACATCATTATACATTCATTGATCTCTCACATATATATATTTATTGATTATTCAGAAATTATAAGGATTTTAATCTGCAAGTATATGAATTTCCATATATGGTTAACAGGGCATGGCCCCCACTTTTTTGTAGCAGAATATTGCGATTGATTATTTACTACCTTCCAGACTAGCTGGATCTTTGAAACTGTCATTTCTGCAGTGCCAATGAACGTGCATGTTAAAATTGTTACGAGGGCCTAAGACATCAGGGAGAGGAGGGGCCTGGGGCATGTGCCTCACTTTTTTGTATTGGAATCTTGTGATAGATTTTTCACTACCTTCCAAACAAACTGGAGCTTTGAAACTTTCAGCATTTGTGTAGTCCTAATGAATGTTTTAAAATTGTTTCCAGGGCAGACAACCAGAGGGTCCATGGCACTAGGGCCATGCCCCACTTATTTTCTCAAATAAAATTTTTTTTTTTTTGCATTTTTAATAAAGTAAGTATAACTTTAAAAGATTGTTTTCAAAATTTTTTTTGGACTGTACTTATTTGTTCCATTTCATTTAATTATTTACAAAGTAAAATACAAAAAAAAAAGTGTGAAGATTGTGTTAAGATTTGCTTAAGTGTGTCAAACGTCAAAGTATACATATGCCCAGTTGTTGTTACAGGTGCATCAATGATACAAATTATGAACCCAACACTCGTCTGCTCTAGACGGCCTGAAAAGTTTGTTAAAAAGACCGTGCAGGTCCATAAATGTTACCACAACATCTTGCTCAATATTGTCAATTTCATTTATCATACCAATCCATTGAAATGTATCATATTTACACAGAATAAAATCACCAAATTTTATTTTATTGATGTTAATTTGCTGATTAGGTTAAATACTTTGAATACCAGAAAAAGAAAACAAGTCAGAGTGGACATGTTTTGCTACAAGTCATGGTAAGTCGCCATGTGATAGTATTGGTGGCACTGTAAAATGATTAACTGCAAAAGCAAGTCTACAAAATCTGAGTTGGTATATATATATATAAAAAAAGAAAAAGTTGGAATTAAAATTAAAAAAAAATTAAAGTTAAAATTTAAAAAAATAGTTAAAAATTAAAAAAAAAAAAATTAAAAACTAAATTTCTTTATATAGACTGACAACCTAACCATTTAAAAATAACTTTAGACTAGTAACAGTATAAAACAATAATTTTCAATAAATACAACTTTTTTACAATGTTTATATACAAAGAATCAGTCAACTCGTTTTATGAAGTTTGATTTCCTGTTATATTAAGTAAAAATACAACTAAACATTTGCAAATACAAAGAACAATTTCTTGCTTCTGACAACATCTCTTATAAAACATAAAGACTGTAGCATAAAGAATTTAAAGAAATACTTGGATTAAATAAAAAAAGGTACACGCCATTAATCACAGATTTTAAAAATTTAGAAGACAAAATGTTTAATTATTCTTTAACTACATTGATATCTTTTTGTTGGACCTTTTGTCGGATCTTTTGTGGGACCTTTTATAAATAATACCAATAGAAGACTACAGAGTAATCACAAAGAGTTTACTTCTAATTTGTTGGAAGTTTCTGCACTTATAGGTTATATAACAAAATATTTACTTCTGAATTGCTGGAAGTTTCTGCATGCAGTTATGAAGTGACAGCTTTTATCATTTATCTTTATATATATATACATATATACATATATATATATATATATATATATATATATATATATATATATATATATATATATATATATATATATATATATATATATATATATATATATAAAACTGAGATATTTAAAAAGAAAAAACAAATTATAATATGCATGTTTAGTGTATGTGTGTAGGTAAAGGAGGGGAAAACATTATAATACAATACAAAAAAATAAGAGGGTAAAATATAATAAATATAACAAACTTATAAAAAATAATTAAATAAAAAACCTTTTCATAAATTTCACTATTGTTGACAGCTCTCTGTTTCCATGTTTTCTAAATATTATAAATATATAATATTATAAATATTAAATTTTTATTATTATACAACTTTTATCAAAAATTTATTTAACAAACTTCAAATACTATATTCCTAATGTAAGTGAAATTATAAAAATTACATTGTAAAAATGGTCACTTATGGGATCTAAAACATTTCCAACAGGTTGATTAAGTAAACCAAGGTGTTCTTGAAACAATTTTTTGCGCAAGCTGGAAGCAAATTGACCAACTTTGACCTTAAAGCCATTCATGATGCCATCAACCTAAATGAAAATGAATAAGAATGAAATGTACCAATATTAGGACTAATTTTTTTATATTAGGATATCCTTGAATCTGTTAACAGGTTGATACTAGAATGGACACCTGGTTAAAAAATTGCCTTATATCTTCCATGTTTTATTTTGAAACAAACAACTTACCCAGAAAAGCATATAAAATAGTTCTAACTTTTTTACCAAACATAGAAATTTACAATAAAAATTTCAGATGCCTGAATGGGAAAGGCTACATGTAAACTTTTTGCTTGAGCATTTTTTGTTTTCTACACTATACAGCAAGTTTTAAAAATTGTGGCAAAAACTTAAGATGTTTCTAAATATTTGTGGTCATTCATAATTACTATATACAACAGTTATGGCAAAAAGTCATCATACTTTAATTGCTTAGAACAGGAAGCCAATCTTGAATGCTATCTCTTTTTCGTGACTACTTATGGCTCGCTGTGGCTGATAAATTTTAAAAGATTGCCTTTCTTTATTGTGCTTCTCCATTCCCTTACTCCTGATTTCATTCTCTACCTCTATAAATCTTTTGATTGACCTTGTAAGGACTGATGTCATTACAATCTGAAATATGATTATCACATATCTGTATTTGTTTCTAAATAGAATTTTAGGTCCGACAAACATTTTCATATTTAAACACTGATATAGTAAAATTGGTATGTTTTTGCTAGTACGCCCTCATCTTGAATACATGTCTTTTTTAGAATCCATTTTTAGAAAAATATTCTTATTGAAAAAGAGTGCAACATAGAGCAACAAGACTAATTCCAGGATGCTCAGAGCTACTTTAAAAGAAAAGAATAAAAAGATTAACTAAAAAATATTAACTAAAAAAAGAAATAGAAGAGCTTTATCCATGAAAAGAGAAAGAAATTATCTTTTTTAAATGTGTTAATAATTTATCAGCTTAATATCATTAAATTAATATCAGCTTAAAATGGTATCTTACTTTTGTTAACTAACAGGACAAGCTGGAAGTGTTCGTGAATATATCCACAATCAAAGATACATTTCTCAAAACAGCAGACACTTGCTGTTTTGAGAAATGTATCAATTAGAAGAAACTGTTTTACTAATTGCATATCCCAATTTAGAACAAATTGCCACTCTATGTTAAACATATCAAACCAGTGTTAAATTAGATATTAAACTTATCAAATCAGTGTTAAATCAGATGTTAAACTTATCAAATCATTGTTAAATCAGATGTTAAACTTATCAAATAAAAAAAAAAATTATTAAAAAAAAAGTGTTGATTTTTTAAAAAAACTTGATGATTTTTAATATGATTTTTAATATTTTAAACTGTAGTTATTAAACTTGTTGCTAAAGTGATTTACTACTCAAAGCAAATCTACTTGCAAACCCGGCCCCAGCAAATTTATAGGATTTAGCAGGGGTTGATAGCTGGGGCTAGAAAATATTTATAATACTTAATATATTATAATTTTATGCTTACATTTACTATTTACAGGCATACATTTTATATATTTTTAAACTCTAATTTACTTCCAACAAGATTGCAAACAACCACTATTAAGTTATGAGTCACTTTAAAATAGAGAATACAATAAAAGGATGCAACTTTTGAATAAAAAGCCAAGCAAGAATGATTTTTCATTTATCGTTATAGAGATGATAGCTTATTTGAGCATTGACCATTAGGGTGGTCCTTAAAAATGAAAAGTTGAAATGTTGTGCTCCCACCCCCTAGAATTGTTCGTTTATATGATAAGATGTTTGTGTAAAAATATTTATACATTTGGTTGATGTTTAGAGGTCGCCCAAGCATGTTCTATAAATGTTATTTTGGCTTATTTAAAAAAAAAATTAGTTTATGAAACTTGTTCATGAAACATTGAAACTAATCAACACTTTCACCTTGTGGTCGATTCAGGTGTTTAGTAATATCAACCATCAACTAATTAAGTAATAAGTATTCTTTGATGCATGTTGGTTGACGTCATTTAGCATAAAAGTCATTTTTCAAAATATTAATGCGTGTTTTGTGAGATAATTACCAGTTAATGGAATAGAAACGTCTCACTATCTGCAATTCAACTCAGTAAATACAATACAAGGAGTCAAAGGAATCTTCAAACCAGGAATAGTGAGTATAAATTTATCGTTTCATTTTGTTTTTTGCTCCTTGACCAGTTGAAATTGTATTGCGTCATTCGTTGTATTTGTAGGCAGCGCAAAAAATCAATTGCTGTAATTTTTTTTATGCATTGAAAGCAATTTACTACTTATTAATTTTGCATCACTTAACACTTTCTACAATTAATATGAATTTCATGAGCGATTGACCATTTTATCATTTTAAGAAATAGCCTATGGGCCTAACGCATGTCCCATCGCACTGTGTGAACTTTATTTGTTCTTTATTTCACTTTGTAGGCGAAACATGACAACACATAGTAAGTCGGCACTATATCTCCTGGGTGAACCAACTACTGCAGTTTCCAGCATCCGCCTTGCATCAAATGGTGAAGCACTAGGGCTTTTCTGTCATCATCATCTCAATCTTAGACTCACAACACGCCAAGCATCATCGTATGTGATTGAAGAGGTGACAAAAGTCTGGAACATTGCTCGTATTCCAACTTGCCGGAAGGATCATGCCATTGCCAAGTTGGAGCTACTGTATAAGGAATGGTCAACTCTGAAAAAGCACAAAACACGCCAGTCGGAGTCGCATACATAAAATGAAACCCAATTTTGTGGCAAAATGAACGATCTCCTTGATATCGCTCACGCTAACGTTGTCACGAAGATAAAAATCCAGGAAGATCTCGAGTTTCTTGCCGCACAGCGGGAACCTGGTCGACGAGGTTATATGGGCTCAATCGACACAGCACTGGTAGCCAAGGAAGAACGGAAGGCAAAGCGTACTGAGCTGGAAAATGCTAGAAGAAAACGAGCGAAGGACCAATGGGCTCAGGCTTCAGCCAGTGCAGTGTTGGATGAAAAAGACTACATCAGTGAAGAAGAGCGCATCGATGATGATGGTGAATTCAGTGCGCATAAGTTCTGTACTCCACCAAAAAAAAAAATAAGAGCAACGAAAAAAGTAATAACACCTCAGTTAGCTGCTGCATTAGATCGCACCAAAATGAGCGACAGGAAAGCCACTTTCGTCATTGCTGAAACTGCTCAAAGTTTGGGATATGACATCAGCGACCTCAGTATAAACCGTAGCACTATAAAGCGTGGACGTGAGAGATATCGGTCGGAAATTGCAGCAGCTTTGAAGAACAATTTGTCAAGTGATGTACCGTTGACAGTACATTGGGATGGCAAGTTAATGCAGGATCTTTGTGGCAAAGATCATGTTGACCGCCTTCCAATAATAGTTACAGGTTTTGGTGTCTGTCAGTTGTTGAAGGTAAGCAAGATGGTTGGTGGAACAGGAAAAAATCAGGCGTCAGCGGTAGTCCAAGCACTTCAAGAGTGGAGAGTCCAAGATCGTGTTATTGGAATGTGTTTCGACACAACCAGCTCAAATACTGGAATTCACATTGGGGCCTGTGTTGAAATTGAGCGAGCACTTGGCAAGGATTTGCTGTACTTGGCATGTCGCCATCATATAATGGAGCTGTTGGCCGGAGCTGCATTTACAGCAAGCCTTACCCCCTCGTCTGCCCCAGAGGTTCTGCTTTTTAAAAGATTTCAGCAGAAATGGTCCGTTTTGGATCAGACAAAGTATGAGACAGGCTCAGAGTTGGGTGAAATTCCGTACGCAGTGAAGCAGGAAACACTGGAATTTGCTCATAGCCAGTTGCTCCGTGAGTCAGTGCGAGAGGACTATCGTGAACTCCTCCAGCTGTCCATCATCTTCCTCGGAGGTTCTTCCGATCCTGCACGTGGAATCAACTTCATGGCACCAGGTGCCATGCATCACGCTAGATGGATGTCGAAAGTTATATACTCACTCAAAGTCTGGATGTTCCGGTCACAATTTAAGCTCACAGCATTTGAAGAGAAAGGCCTCCGTAAGATGTGCGTCTTCACAGTCATCATATATCTGAAAGCCTGGTTCACTGCACCACTGGCTGCCAGCGCTCCTCGTAATGACCTTCAACTGCTTCAGAATCTCTACAGCTACAGGCAGTTTGACGAAAAAATTGCCATAGCTACTTGCAAGAAGCTTGAACATCACTTGTGGTATCTGTCGGAATATTTAGTGGGCCTTGCCTTTTTCGATCCAAACGTTTCATCCGAGACAAAACGAAACATGGTGGATGCACTACAGTCCAAACAATCTGTTCAACCTGGTCCAAAATGAATCATTCTAAAAGCCAGCGAGTCATCGCAACACAACTTAGAGGACTTCGTAACTTCAAACACTCGTGATCTTCTCAGCAGTCTCCACATTAGTTCTGATTTCTTGTGCGCGGACCCCGAAACATGGGAAGGCAGAGATGATTACAAGCAAAGCACAACAATTGTGAACAAACTTCTGGTCACAAATGACAATGCTGAACGGGGTGTAGCCCTTGTGCAGGAGTTAAATAAACTCATAACCCATGATGAGGACCAGTTCCAATTCCTTCTGCAAGTTGTGGCCGATCACCGACGTCGCTACCCGGATTGCCTCAAGTCAACACTGCAGGCACAGACTGTCTTATAGGCCTGCTAATTTAGTCATTACTGTGGTGATTTTGAACATTGAACAATTACAACACACTACACTAGTAATACTATATCTCTACACTGCCATTACATTAACTATGAGTTACAAACACTAATAAGAATACTGTTGAACTGTCACTTCAGTCAATTACTCTTTTCGGAATAATCGTAATCGGTGTTCATGTTTGCTATACCCTATAAAAAGACAAGCTGGGCGACCTCACAACACTGTCTGATTGCATAAATATTTTTTGCAGGCTCTCTTGTTACCCAAAGGAACATTTTAAAAGGGTGGGAGCTTAACATTTCAAAAAAAATTTTTTTTTATTGCTTTAAGGACCACCCTATTGACCATGATAGTATTTGAAGAAAAAAGAAAGAAATGCAACCTTACAATAATGGGAAAGTGGCTCAAACTAAGAGGGTTGTTATTCGTCAATATTAGAATGCCTACAATATTGCAGTATTTCTTTGCAGTAAATAAATGAGTTTTTTAACAAAAATTGTGGATTTTAAGCCCAGAATTTAAATCAGAATTTAAAGCCACTGCAAGCCTAAGGCTGTTACAAAAAGAGATCAGATTTAAAATTAGCTGCTTGTTCTAAGCAATTAAAAAGTGAGTTTTGTCAAGACAAGAGTATAAAGTTGAGTCGTCAGCAAATAGAACCACTTATTGTTGATAAGACACAATACAGGAGCAAAGAAAGAACCTTGTGGTACCCTTAAAGTTACTTAAAATAAAGAAGCAAGTAGGTCTTAAAGAATAACTTTACTGCTGGAGTTTGAAAGAAATAGTTTCATAACCTCAAAACCTTTATATAAAGAAACTAATAACAGAGTGAAGATTAATCGTAGGATAGTTGGAGAGGTCAAAGTGTTTTCTAAAGTTTTGAAAAATTGCAACTACTTATTTAGCACTTTTTAAAAGTTTAGCAAAAATTGAAGAGAATTCTGGAGAACACTTTTTTAAGACTATGATGGAAATCTATTCTGGAGCACAAACTGTAAAAGCGTTTAATTGAGAACTAACTTTAGCATTAAAAGCCAGAGTGATTTCGATGTTTAACTATGGTTTAATCTGTTTAACTGTCAAAGAAGAGTATGGTCATTATATTCAAGAGTCAAATTAAAGTAAGATTTCTTTGCAAATAACTCTGCATTATTCTGGGGAGAGGTAAAAAAGATTAAACCCATGAATTAGAGATTAAATGTTAAACTTACTTTAGTTAATAACATTGTTGAAGACTAACCAAAAGTCTCTAGAACCTAACATTTGAAATAAGATACAAGATTTAGTAAACTGAGAATAACAGAGCTTAACATCAGACAGGACTTTTTTAAATTGGCTTTTTGCAATAATAAAGAGGCATTTGTTCTTAAGAGAGATGTTCTTGTAAAAAAAATGAAAAAATGATTAATGTTTAATAAAGCAACTGCTCAAGATGGTGAAAAATGTGGAGTAGAATGAGACTTAATATTGAAGAGAAGTAATAAAAGCCTCCAAACTTTTATTCCAGAAGGAATAAAAGCTTCCAAGATGCATTCTATGCATACATATTATGGATATAAACATACGTTTGCTATTTATTTAGATGCTGGCATACAATATCTTTTCATTGTTATATAAACTTTAGTATTTATATGGTGTAGTATTTGCCAAAAGAGAAGACAATTAGATGGATGCGTGGTGTGACTCTAGACAAAAAAAGGAGGCATAATCTTAGATTATTAAAAACGTTGTATCGAACAATGTTTGTCAGAAAAGATTAAAGTAATTTAGGTATCAGCATGTAGAGATGTAGCAACTTCAGTAGAAAATGGTAGTGATAGAAGTAAGAAAACTTTAAGAGAGTGCCTTACATATTGTATCAATGAGCTTTAGTTATGAAAAAAAAAATGCTCTAGATTGTTTATATTAGAGAAACAGCATAAAAGAGTAAGCTAAGTCTAATGATGATGATGATGATAATGATGATCATCATTATCATGATGATGATGATGATCATCATATCAGGCTTCCCTTTTTTATGCTGTTGATGATGATGATCATGATGATCATGATGATAATAATAATGATACTGTTGATCATAATGATGTTTATATAAGCATATATATACAAAATATATTATGAAATTTGAATTTAAAAAATTTACTTTAGGATGTATAAATGTTTATGCAGACCCTGGTCACAAACCCGGCCCCAACCCTAGCTATATTTTATCAAACTCAGCCCTGGCCTTGGTCAAATATCAACCCCAGTCACTTACTACTCAGTGATCATATGCTCACCACAGCAAATAAATAAATAAATAAAATAAATATTTCGTCAGTTTTCTTATAGAGGTCTTCTCTCTTTTAGACAAGGCCTAAATTTACAATGTAAATGTTGTTGGACCTGCTCTAGCTGCTAAGCTTGATCTACTGTCCCATCTAGGGTTCAATGCTGTCCCATCTAGAGTTCAATGCTGTCCTATCTAGAGTTTGATGCTTTCCCATCTTGGGTTCGGACTTAGTAATTGTAATGAAAATAATAACAGAACCAATAGATATTATTGTATTAATTTTTTAAAGACACAATAACAATATCTATGGTTTACAATTATTGTAATATTGTAATACATTAACAATAAATACTCTATTGCAATGAATCTTTTTAATACAATAACAATATCTAAAAAAAAATGTTAATTTAATGTTCCAATACAATAACAGTATATGTTGTATTGTAGTTCATCTTTATAATAAAATGATATTATTTAAGAAAAAAAAGTTACTGTTATGTTAAAAATTAAAAATGTTTTACTTGCCCATTTGCCATGCCATGTGACTCTGAAATACGGTATTTTATGATTTATACTAGTACTATTTGATATAATGAATAAAATAATTAATATAAATTATTTTGCATGTTAATAAGGCTGTCATCAGAAAGGCCATATTTTTAGTGTTGTTATCAACTTTGACTAAATCAACTAAAAGTTGACTAGTCGAAAGTCAAAATTAGTTGACTTTGAATCAACTAATGACTTCCTACTAATCAACTAAAAGTCAATTTAGTTGAGTAAAAGTTTTAAAATCCTTATATCTTTTCATTCAATATAACTTTTCAATTTTAAATTTTTTTTTCATTTAGTAATAATAGTATGTACTTTTACAACTATTAGTTTTTTGTTTACTTAAAGTTTTATCTAACTCATGGCATTATTCTCTTCCGCGGTGCTCTGTGATAAGACCATAACTTTTGAGAGCACCTTAAAAATTAAAAAAATAATTATAGGGAAAGTTTGTGTACCCAGGGTTGGATATTTTCAATGCCTAAATTCATGGATATGATCATATCTCTATACTAATTATTTTGTATTAGTTTAAGTATATTGGCTATAAAAGTCCACAATGTAGAAAGGTTTCAAAATTAGTGGTCCTAGGTACAATAAGCTTTTTTTAAATTGTATTTAAGGCCACTATCTGTTGTACCTAGAGCAGCTCTCTGAAAATTAGGTTTAATTCCATAATAAATTGACAACAAAGAGACATAAATTTGATAAAAAATTTATTTAATCTTAGATTGCTTTCAACTAATTTATCTAGTGTTACTTAATTGCAACATTTAAATAACAAAATTGACTAATTGCTCTGAGCAAAACTGACAAATAAGTCTACGCATAAAATGGTAGTCCCAAAACAAATGCAAGAAACATATGACCCTAGGTACAAGCAAGCTTTATGGCACTTTGTAAAAGAAATGAAAGCCTCATTAAAAATGTCATCTATTAACGAACCCCAATTGAGAGGAGAATTATTGAACATCAAACTTAGTACTTTACATTAAGCATTAAGTAACAAACAATATAATATTCAAGAACTTATAGGAAAGCATTTCCTTTAGGATTGTAAAACAATCTAAGATACCAGCGGCAAAAACTTACTTTAGACCATCAAAAAGTGTTTTCCGATTATAACTTGCCATAGCAACACTCCCTGAGAACCAAAATAGGATAAAAATAATAATATTTTTACAACTAATCACCTCACTGAGAAGCATTACTTAAAACTTTATAGTATTCAAATAAAGTGGGGTGGACCTAGGTACACAAACTTCCTCTACCTAATTAAACTTTTGGTTATGTATTTCTTTTGTTTACTTGATGCTTTTGATTTTTATAAATACTTTCGTACAAGGCCGCTCCATGCTGGCTCGGGGCCTTGGGTATAAGGTCATCAATATAATCACATTGTAAATATGATTTTAATATATATATATATATATATTTATATATTTGATATAAAGCAAGTATTTAAGGTAGCCCCTAAATCATTGGGGTCTGGGAATAAATTGTCCCGTTGTCAGAGCAGCTCTTTTCTCATTTTGTTTTGCTCCATTAATATTTAAATGATATGATGTTAAAAAATAGAAAGCAAATAAGTTACTTAATTATTTTTATTACAATTTATTTCAAAAAAAAAAAAAAAAATTATTCCCATATTTTGACTAAATCGACTTTGAAAATATATTAGTTGATTTAGTCGACAGTCAAATTATTTAATAGTTGTAACAGAACTAAATTTCGGCTCAAAGCTAAATTGATACATTCGACCCTGGTCTACCCTAAAGAAGTTATAAAAGAAAAATTAATAGCTTTTAAGTTAAAAAGCTTAATGAAAGCAAATAAAAGCTTTTACTTTGTAGTTTGGAAACCATATAAGGTTTAGTGTGGCACCTTTATTGGTTGTTGAGATAATGACTGAAATATTCAAAAACTACAGCAAAATCATGTGCAAAAATTCACAGTTTTTATATCACTTTTATGAAAATTATCTTCAAGAAGTACTATTAATATTAGGCTCTTTATCCCTTACTGTTACGTAATAATTTTCCAAGTTTTAGATCTACAATCTTTTTTTTGAGTATACTCAAAAACTCTGTTTGGTTTTAAAGTGTTTTTTTTCTTCCTAATTGTTCAGCTTTGCATTGCCTTAACTTTTTAAGAAAACAAAAAACTTTTTTTTTTTACTTAAATCTGCATGCCATTTAAGTATACAAAAATTAAATTAAATTTCAAAAAATTAAATATTTTACTCATGTCCACCATTTAAACCATTGTGAAATGTTTATGTAGCTTTGGTCACAAAACCAATCCAAGCCATTATTTATTAAACCTGGCCCCAGCCCTGGTCAAATATCAACCCCAGTTGCTTACTACTAAAAGGTTGGTAAGATTTTAGTTTTAGAACAGTAAGAAAACATTCTTAGCTTTAGAATAGTGAAAAAAAATTGTCTGAGAAAAAAAAGACTTATAGAAAAAAAAGACGATTAATAATTTTATTACAAGACTTTAAGTTCCAAGATTCAATATATAACATGGAGGTTGCGCTAGAAGTGCCTATTTCACCTTTTGAAAATAAAAATAGAATTTTTATGAAACAAACCTTCAAACCAAACCTGATTATAAAAACTTATGTAAGGCAAAGTAGTAAAGGTTCATAGTCATTTTCAGAAAAAGGAGTAATTGAAAAGTGCGTATGCAAAAAAAAAAGCTTTAAAAAAGCTTCATACTAGTTTGTTTGAAGAAACTTTACCCAGAGTACTTCACCCAAATATGAAAACAATCAAACAAAATTTAACTGCTCTTGTGTCATTTCTAACCATTTCAAGATGACTAAACAATAGATAGGTTTTTTCTAAGTATCACACCATTATCAACCACTGGGGAACTTCATATTTTTCATCATTTTTCGCTGGAGAATCTTATAATTAGATTAACAACATGAAGATTTATTTTCATTTAGTTAAGTTACACAAAGCCACAGCCTTGTTAACCATCATCAGCTGAATATACGCATCTATACCCAACTCGTATGTTGGCCACTTTTGTGTGGCATTTACGGTAAATAATGAGCTGTAGCAACCGACTGAAAATTGTCCTGTAGGTGTTTAAATTTATCAACTGATGTTGCCTTGATGACTTTATTTTAAATAATAATAATTTATGCAACTTTTTTCATAAATGTTTTACAAATTTTTAAGAAATTAAGAAAATATTTAAAAGTTTAAAATAAAAAATAAAATGATTTTTAACATTTAATTTAATTTCATATTTTAACATTTATATTATAGTATATTACTATTCTGATATGATATTATATATATTGTTATTATTACTATTATTATTACTTGATATTATTACTTGTTTAATATTCAATTAAAGTTTATATTTATAATTTATATTTAAAATTTTAAACTTAACTGATATCAAGTGCATAGCCAGTGGTAGGAATTAGGGAAGTCAGGTTTCACAATGACTTTTAGGATTTGATTCCCCTCTTCCCCATGAGTTGCCCCTGAAAAAATAACTTTTTCAGGTAAACCTATTTTCATTCTTTAAATTCCCTGAATTTTTCCTGAAATAAATAAAGCAAAATAATACATTTTCCAGATTTTCAGTATGTTTTCCAAATATGTAACTTTTTCCCCACCACTCTCAAAAGAAAACGAAAATTTTGAAAAATGCAAAAATTAAGGATAAAATTGCATAACAACTGAACCTTTTTTTTATAAACTCTTTTAAAAATCCAACTTTTAATTATTTTACATTAATTTGTTAATTATAAAGATATGATATAAAACATAAAATAATTACATTAAAAAAGACTGGACCCTACAAATTCTGGCTATGCAGATATTGGCTGTTTAAATATATATCTAATACATTATTTAGATTAATTTTCATACTTTTTGAAATTCTTTTTATCTTTGATTGGACTTATTCAACATCTCGATGACTGAAGTAAAACAAAAAGTTTAAATAACTATGGATGAACTGCTGTTTTGAACAATTTAGAAGGATTAAAAATTCAAGTTCATACTTGATAAATTCAATTATTAAAAAGAAACTTACAAATTTATAGTCTTGTATACATACACCAATTTCTGAATCCCTTGAACCTAGCATGCTTCGATCATTGATGTTAGCTAAAAGTGAAAAAAACAACAAAAACTTTTTTTTTTGACATTCTGTTTAATCATAATTAAAAAAAAAAAAAAAAATTCTTAAATTTTTTTTGTAAATCGTACCTGATCCTATCACTGCAACAGAGTCATCAACAATTAGAAGCTTGCTATGAATGTACACAGGTACAGTCACCTATAAGAGATTTTTTTTTCTTCAAAATGTCACAATTGATTAAAGAATATTGGTTTCAAAAGCAAAAAAAATTGTACCAGTTTTCCAGCTAGATTAGCATAACTCCTTAGAGAATAAAAACTTATATATGGTGATGGATCGTGAACTGAATTATATAAAATAAAAAACCATAAAACTCAATTAAAAATGAATTAAAAAATAATAAGAAGAAGAACAATAATAACTGTTTTAAATATTTTAAATAACATCCATTAAAACACAAAACAATTTTTGTATGCGCAAAACATAAAGATTATTAAATTATTATTTTATGCATATTTTCAAAAAAAACTTTTTGTTAAATAATTTTTCTTTATTTTTTAGGAAAAGTGGGTTGTTTTTTGGGAGTATAGTCCTCACAAAATTATATAAAAGTACTCGCATATGTTTACTCACTTTAATTCTTAAAAAAAAAAAAACAATAAAAAAAAAAAAAAAAAATAGGAGATATTCAAAATAAAATACTAAAAATCAAAAACTGAAAGAAAAAAATTGAAATTGTGGAACTAAAAAAAATATTGCATGCTGTATAATGTTAAATATAAAAATGATATTACCTCCTGCTGTCTTAAGACGATTAATAATTTTATTACAAGACTTTAAGTTCCAAGATTCAATATATAACATGGAGGTTGCGCTAGAAGTGCCTATTTCACCTTTTGAAAATAAAAATAGAATTTTTATGAAACAAACCTTCAAACCAAACCTGATTATAAAAACTTATGTAAGGCAAAGTAGTAAAGGTTCATAGTCATTTTCAGAAAAAGGAGTAATTGAAAAGTGCGTATGTAAAAAAAAAAAAAAAAAAAAAAAAAGTGTGTACAGCCAGTGTAATAGTAAAAAAATTTAGCGTATTTTACACCCATTAAGTAAAAAGAACTTTGAGCAAGATTAAACTTAACTTGCGGTTATATTGCATGAAATAATTTAAAAACACGAGTTTAATCAAACTAATTTATTTAACTCATGTTTCATAAAACTGATATTTCAAAATAATATAACTAAATTGATTTTTAATTCTCAATTTTTAATTCTCAAATGAAAGAGAATCAGAACATTTTTGTGCAGTATATTTCAGATGTTAAACTTAAACCTATTGATTTTAGAAGCATTAGTCTTGTAAAATTGTACAAATTAATATCAAAATTCAAGTTATTGTCAATTATAACAAATATTTGTTACCCTTGATGACATTTACAAGAGTAAACCATTAAAGAATATGTAGAATGCCAGTATTGTCTGTGCATTCATTTGCATTCTTTTTGCTATCAGCTAGATTGTTAAAAATAACAAAAAATCGCAAAGAATCGCAAAAAAAACAAAGAATCGCAGCCTTAGATCAAACACTTTTGTACACCATTAAGTACTGGTTTCCCACAAAATAAAACCCTGTAATTAATATGTTTTAATGCAATCACCATAGTACTATGCTGATTAAATTAAAATATACTAATACACAAAATATACTAAATCTCATCAATTTTATATATTTTTATCTATATTTATAGAAACCTTTTATATTTATAGAAACACAAAAATAAACTCATTGTAAAAAAATAAATTATTGTAAATTTATATCTAAAGTGTAGAGCATTTACATTATAAATCTATACACTACATTATGGCATAAGAACTCATCTATATATTTTTACTTTAACAAAATAGTATAAAGGTATTCAAATTTTTTCATAAAATTTGAATACCTTGAAAATGTTTTTATTTAAGTGATTTTGCCTGGGACCGAGTGTCACAACTCAAAACTTAAATATTCCTTTTATCAGTATCCATGCTAAAGTAGATATAAAACCAAAGTGTTCCTTTCCTGAGTAACATTTTGGTTTTATAATACTACTTTAGAGTTGAGTTGAGATAGTTGGCATCTCTTTTTCATGCTACAAATGGCATAATATAAGTGATTTAATCTATGATATAATAAAACTAAAATCAATAATAAACACAAAAATACTTTAAAATATTTGATGTTACCTGGAAAACAAGGTAACAGTGGCATCAAAATGTAAACACGAAAGACTTCTTTGTTACTAAACATAATGTATATTTGTGTGTGTGTGCGTGTAAATATATATATATACATATATATATATATATATATATATATATATATATATATATATATATATATATATATAAATAAATATATATATATATAAATAAATATAAATATATATGTATATATATATATATATATATATATATATATATATATATATATATATATATATATATATATATATATATATACACACACACACACACACACAAAATAAACAATAGAAACATTACATATAAAGTTCAAAAAATAAAATAAAAATGTAATTAAATAAATTATTATCATATCTATCAAAAATAGCTTTCTTGTTCTGTCTTTTTCTAAAATGGTTCATAAACCATCATGTTAATTCCTACGGCAACATAATTGTAATATTACCGCAAACCAACTATTTAAAGATTTTTAGGAAGGATTTTATATGTAAGAACTGTCAATACCTTACCTCCCTTTAATGAGAAAAACTACAAGAATAATTTTTTACAATTTTAAGATATAAACTCTGCAAGATTTTATATCCCAAACAGCTTCTTCATATGATTTAATAAGGTATTTATTGACATATCTTAATGTTTGATTAAAGAAATGATAAGGATTCTTTAAATTGAGTAGAGATATAAAATAGTTTATCTCTGCTCATTTTAAAAGTTGTTAAAATTATAATTTTATTAGCAATTGTTAGTGCGCAAATTTTTTACTATTAAAACTTCATACTTAATACTTGTAAAACAACTGTTTTATGAAACACTACTACAAAAATGACTAGTGTTACATAAAAAGAGATTTTATTAAATGTACATATTTTTAAGATAATTCTTCTATAGAAAATTTTAAATTTACCTATAAATCATTCATTTGTTTATTACATTTGCAGCAAAAACTTACGAGAAAATAAATAAAAATATTTAAAGAAAGAAAAAAAAAGGCGATATTTAAAGTAATAGTAAGTACAATTAAAAGAAAAAATGTTCTCAGTTAAATACAGCAATTATGATATATTTTTATATTATTATAGAAATAATATATTAAATATTTTTATTAAAACAGTAATAAAATAAGAAATTCAATCATTCATGAAAAAGAGGTGTATAACCACCAGTAAAATGAAAGTAATAATTTAAATAAGTGAAGCAAAAAAAAAAAGAAGATATAGTTTACATTATAAATTTGTCCACAAACCAAATTAAAGTAGCATGTCGTAAACAATAAAACTATTTTAAACGTTAATTTAAAATTTAAAAGATTTTATGAAATTTTGGTATAAGCATTTTCCAAAACTTATCATGATTATTTTTTTTTACATCATAATTATTCATTTTGGGAGATAATTTTGGTCATTTTAGGTGGCAATTTTTTATCATTTGACTGACCATTATTTTCCACGCTATATTTATTCATATATATATATATATATATATATATATATATATATATATATATATATATATATATATATATATATATATATATATATATATATATATATATATATATATATATATTGCAACTGTATATGAATATATATATATATATATATATACATATATATATATATAGATATTCATATACAGTTGCAAGCAGTGAACTGTACACAGCAGTAAATTTCTATGTTTTTATTTCTTTGTACCTGAATTTAAATAAGTTTTAATGCACATACATCAACTATCTTATAGCCTGCTGCTGATAGGAGTGTTGCTACATCAACTAAGGGTTGGGCTGTGGCAGCAATCTTTGCTTTCATTAATCTTCGTTTTTTTTCTTCTTATTCTGATTTTTTTTTTCGGGGTAGGGAGGGAGGGATATTTTTCTAGAACCAATATCAAAATAAACTAATTATTGAATAAAAAAAAAAAATCTGATTCACTCCCAACAAAGCAACCACTATTAAGTTATTATTACTAGAAAAAATAAAAATAGAGTTTAAGAACAAGGAAATGGTTGACAGAAGACTCGAAAAGTTGTAGATTGTATGAGTCAGGAAAACATGACGATGGGAGAGTTTTAAAGGGTTGAAATACAAGGAAAAAAACCATATGAAAGTTTTTAAAGCATGCAGGGACAGATACAGTAAAAGAATCTAAGCAAATTTTTATACGCTATTTGAATTCCGTGTACGAAATGATGATTTCACTTACGTGTTTAGCCACTTGCATTACACAAAAACTTTTTTTAATTAGATTATTATTTAAACAGTCTTTTAAAATAGTTTATGCAGAAAACATTAAGTGTTGATAGTTTTTATTTATTTTTTGACCATTAAAAACTCAACTATAAACAATCGCCCCCTCATTTATAAAAAATAAACATAAGACGAATGTTTTAAAGGAAAAAAAAAAGTCTTACAAAATTGTTCTCCAGAACTCTCTTTAATTCTCTCTAAACTATTTAATAAGTGCTTGACCGAGTATTGTTTTCCTGCCTATTGGAAATTGGCATCTGTGGTTCTAATTTTCTCGTTTGGAGTACATTCAGATCCCTCCAATTATCTTCCAATCAGCCTTCTTTCTGTTATTAGCAAGGTCTTTGAGTCTTTAATCAACAAATTTCTCACATCCAATCTTGGATCAAAATCTTACTGTCAGACAATCAATATGGTTTTCCATCTTTTCGTCTACAGCTGACTTGCTAACTACTGTGACTGAAAGATTTTATTGTACATCAGATAGAGGCGGAGAGGCTAGGGCTAATGCTGTTGATATAAGTTTGGCATGCTGGCCTTCTCCATAAGATTGCTTTATATGCTGTATCTGGGAAAGTTTTTGATATTATCAAATTGTTTCTTTTTAACTGCCTTATCAAAGTCATCCTTTAAAGCTAACACTCTTCTTCAATTCCAGTAACTTCTGGGGTACCTCAAAGTTCTATCCTTGGTCCTGTTTTGTTTCTTATCTACATTAATGATCTTCCTGATAACCTTACATCTAAAGTGGCTCTTTTTGCTGATAACTCAAACTTATACTCCTGTCATGAAAAAACATCTTCTTTTTTTCAATCGTTTAGAACAGGCCAATCACAGGCTTGTGAATTTTAATTTCAACAAAAATCAGTTATTTACTGCAAACAACTATTGCAATACTGTTGACATTTCTATATTAATGAATGACAACCCTGTCATTCAGTCCTTCTCTTTATGTCTTCTGGGATAATCTTTCACTACTGACCATTCATGGAAACAACTGATTGCTTCTGTTTATCGTGCTTGCCATTTTCTTACTCCTGATTCTATACTCTAGTTCTACAAACCTTTTATTCATTCCTGTATGGAATACTGTTGTCATATCTGGGCTGGTTTTTCTAATGATGCACTTTATCTTTTAATGATGCTTTTTTTTCTAGACACCGTCCAAAAACACATTGTAAACATAGTTAGACCAGCTCTGCTAATTTAAACACATTGTAAACATAGTTAGACCAACTCTGCCAAGCTTGAGTCTCTTTCTCATTGTCATAAACTTTGAGTCGTCATCCAGCAGTCTCATTCTTTTACTGTATCTGTCCCTGCATGCTCTTCAACTTTTATTCGTTTAGTTTTTTCCCCGCATTTCAATCTCTTGGAACTCTCTCCCATCTACATGTTTTCCTGACTCATATAACTTACAACTTTTCAAACTTCTGTCAACTGTTTCCTTGCTCTTCAACTCTATAAAAGAGTTTCCTTGCCTTTAACTCTATTTAACTTATTAAATATTTTTTTCTAGTATCTCCCAACTTAATAGTGGTTGCTTGCATCCTTGTTGGGAGCCAATCAGAATATATATATATATATATATATATATATATATATATATATATATATATATATATATATATATATATATATATATATATATATAAAGAACAATGAAGTAAGTAGACATAATGAAGCAGATAGATTAGTCATAAATAAATTGTTCTTTTATAAAAAAACAACTTATTTATAACATGTCAACCTGTTTCGTCAGGGTTCCCACTATTAAAACTGAGGCTAAAATTAAGGACTTTAAGGAGATTTAAGGAGATATTTTCCTAATATTTAAGGAGATTTAGTAGCGAACAACAATTTTTTGAAAGTAAAATTAAGGAGAAAACGATTACATTAAAGACAGAATCTTACTTTTTTCAATAAATTATAAATATAAACAGAGGAATTATTATAAATTAATATATTACTTTATATATATATATATAAATATAAATACATATATATAATAAAAATATAGGTTCGCAAACTATCAAAGAACTATATATTTTCTTCTTTATTAATAAATATAACACAGGTAAACAATTTATGTTTTCTAAAATCTCTATGAAAATATATGCTTCTTTTGAAACCCAGTTTGACATACTTTTGAATATTTTTTTGTTTGTTGACAATATTAGGGATTTTACCCCAAATACTAAAGATTTGAACCCAAAAATCTTTACAACTTGATGTGATGGTAAAAAATGCATATTGAAATCAAAATGTTGCATATTTGAAATCAAAATGAGAAATTCTATACAAAAAACAAATTGTTTGCTTGGCACCAGAAAATTTTTTTTGTTGACCTGTGTAATCCATTCACTTTAATAAAATTTCCTAGATGATTAAAAAAAAAAATATGGAGAAATTAAGGAGAACAGTCAAATTTTAACTTTTTTAAGGTTATTTAAGGACTTTAAAGGAGGTTTTTATTTTTTAAGGATATTTAAGGTTTTTAAGGAGGAGTGGGAACCCTGTTGATTGAATTTCAAAATTTACTTATAAACTAATTTTTACCTATAAATTAAATTATTAAAATTAATCATTATAAATCAATTAAAAATTACTCATATATATCTTACTAGTAAGCATAAAGGATTCTCTCAACAAGTGCATCTGCAATTTTATTGAAAACATTATCTTCTGGAAGAGATGATATAAAAAATTGATTCTAAAAAAAATTTTTTTAATAGTTTAAGTTATTACGATTAAGTGAAAAATTGTTCATTAAAAATACCTCAATGTATATGTAGTATTTGGCATTCTTAATATGTTCTAAGTAAGCAGTATATATGGAGCATTCTTCCACTCGATCACCAGTTGACCACAAAGAACATGATCGAAGAATTTGAACATCGCAGTTTGTAAGATCTGAAAACCTATATGGATCTTTTTCAGAAATTAGAGATTTTGGTAACAGAAATGGAATTGAGAAATCTTCTTTAGCTTTTTCATGCTAAACAAAAAATCATTATATAAAATAAATTCCCGCTGAATGAATTGCTGAAACAATGAACATATGAATGAATATTTATTCATTCAAAGTAAAAAACTGTAAAATAAAAAATTTCAAAAACCTTTGTTAAATTCCACCGCTGTATAAAGTGCCTAGCAACATCTTGAGCAGGACTGCCAATAAAAAGTGCTCCTATGTCGTGCCATGGCATTCTTGGGATTAAATTTCTATTAATTGAATCAGTAAATGGTTTATCAACTTCTGTGATATCTTTGACATAAGGGTTTGAATAATCTTTTCCTATAAAATTCTTAGCACCAGCAAAGTTAGTGACTGCAATCTGCTGCATGCTATTATAACTTTCAGTAAAACAATTTAAATCCGAAGAATTGCGAATAATATTATCCTGGAAAAAAAAATTAAAATAAAGATCATGCTACCACACATCAGGTAGTACAATGCTTAACTTGTTTATCTGTGCGGCAGACTTTTTTGTCATATGTTTTTAAGATTTAGAAAAGGTTGATACAAAATTATAAAAATAAGCAGTCTACACAATTTGATTACATACATACATACATACATACATACATACATACATATATATATATATATATACATATATTTACACACACACACGTGTGTGTGTGTGTGTGTGTGTGTGTGTGTGTGTGTGTGTGTGTGTGTGTGTGTGTGTGTGTTTGTAGCAATGCTGTTTTGAAGTGCATATACTATCAAGAAAGTGCAAGAAGAACTGAGTCAGAGCTATAATATAATAATTATGTAGTAAAACTAACTATTATATTATAGCTCTGACTAATAGTTTTTCTGTGACTATAGTTTTTTATGTAAAACTATACATAAAAAATACAGAAAAACTATTGTTACAAGTGCGTTTCTAATCTTCAGGACTTATCTTATAGACTCAAGGTGGGAAGTTTGATTCATTGTGAATGTAGAGTAGTTGGTCATTTTGTTTTTTAAAAGGTTGGTAGGAGATTTTTTGAAAATTAAAAGTTATGTCAAGAATTAACGCTGTTTAGATTGGTTAGAATCTCTCTATTTAGAATCCAATATTTTAAAATGCACATTACCATCAACCTTTTGTCTTTGCAAAGTCTTTTATTTAAATAGATATTCATAATAATCTAAACAGTGTTAATTTTCGTGATATAACTTTTAATCTCTCCATTAATGATTGATTATCACAAAATTCTTCAGATGAAAAAATATAAAATCAAAAATAGAATACAAAGTAGCACTAAAATAAAACGGTTTTAAAATTTGGTTTAATCCGCCTTACAATAAAAGCATTTCTACCAATGTTGGCCAAATCTTTTTGCAATTAATAGATAAGTATTTCTCACTTTCAAACCCATTGCATAAATTATTTAATCCTTTGAGCAGCTGTAGCTAACTACAAAGGTTAGCTACAGCTGCTCAAACAACATTTCAAAAATCATAAAAAGTCACAACAAAAACATAAGTTCAAAAAGCACGACTGAAAACTGCTTTTGAAATTGCAAACTAAAAACAAAGTTGATTTCCAAATGTTGACACGAAAATAAATTTCTATTAAACAACCACAAACCTGAAGATAAGAAACACACCCTTGTAACAATAGTTTTTCTTTATAGTTTTTTATGCATAGTTTTGTGTAACTAGTTCCATTTGTAAATAATTATTTTAACAAAAATTTTTTATTTGTATTTCACCTGATGATTGCAATAGCATGAAACTTAAAGTTGTGAAAATCACGTAGTTTTATTTTCAACATTATATATACTATATATAAATATATAATATATATCATGTTATATATAATATACTATACATATATATATATATACATATATATTACTAAATATATATTATAGTATATATAAATATATAATATATAATATATATATATACTATATAATATATATATACTATATAATATATATATATTATATATAATATATAATATATATATATATATATATATATATATATATATATATATATATATAGTATAATTTTAAAAAATTTGTTAATTTATCAAATTTATTACATAATTTTTATTTATTTCAACATCATTTCCACAATTAACACAACTCACATTTGCCAAATAAAAATTATAAACATACATTTTTTCTTTTAAAGCTTGGAGTAGCAGATCCAAAATCAGTTATCCTATGAAAACTATCATCCCACCTGCCATAACACAAATCCAATCCTAAAAAATTTTAATTCAGTTAAATGAACTAAATAATTTACTTATTAAAGGATTGTTTATGTCTGCATAATGTGTACCTCCTAAAAAACAAATCTTTTGGTCTACGCAAACAATTTTCTCATGATGTGCCCAAAACAATGTTGCATTCCCAGCTGAAATATGATCAGGGTGTCTTAAGACCTTAAATATTTTTTGATTTTAATTTTATTCTTCCTTTTTGTTGAATACATTTCAATTGTTTTAAGATCTCAGATAAAAATTCAGATAAAATTAGGAAAAAAAGAGGTTGAAACAATAAAATTTAGAAAACAATATTAAGAAACCAAACACAAACGAGAATTTAAAAAACCTTAATATTTTCATGCAAAGATAACAAGGTCTTTTTTGTGTATAAACTATTGATCGGTAGAGTCATCTCTATTTCCTTATAAAGTAATATATATATTTGAACCCCTTTAGATGCTCGTTCTTTTAATAACATATCCAGCCGCCATTTCTCAGGGTGTGTTATAGGTCTTTTTAGTATAAGCTCAGGAGACAACCTGTGAAAAATTAATTAATCGTAAAATCAGTTTTTAAAATAATTTTTCTATTTTATAAATACAAAAGAAACTCTAAACTTTTTGCACATGTTGTTCTCCAATAAAAGAAAATGAGAAACAAAAAGCATATACTTACTAAATCTCAACTATTTTCCGTTCTTTTTTTAAATTAAGCATAAAATATTTTTATAAGTTTTGTAATTTTTAAGAGTTCTTTAAAACTTCACATCCCTAATAATTTAGTGAATTAAAGCTTTTAAATGAACCAAAAAATAAAAACTAGAAAAAAGTTTTAAAAATAACATGTTTTCACTTTAAAAGTTTTTGTGAGTCTAAAGAGTGAAATTTATAAGTCAATATGCTGAAACTTTAAGAAAATATAATACCACCAATCAGCAATATATATTTCTTCTTTAGCTTTACTTATTGCATCTGCAACTTCCCTAAAATAATCAGAACCATCAATGAACCATTTTCCCCAGCTGTTACGTCTTAATGGTGCAAACGAACCATTATGATGGTTTCTAATCCAATCACTACCAACACCTCCCATCTTTTGTACTATTTCATTCATCCATTCGCTACAATAAAACAAATTTTATATATCCAACTTAATCTTATAATATCCAAATTAATCTTATAAAATTTTAAAAGAAAAAAACATGTTTATTTAAAACCTTTACAAATGAACTTACGTAGCCTGTCTACTTGATACACATTTTATCAACAAATTTCTGAAAAATGGAATAATATATGTGAAATCAAATTTGAAAAAAATTTTTTGAAATACATTCTCTTCTTCTTACATATTATTTAACTCAAATCATGTTCTTAAAAGTTCCTACATTGAGGAAATTTAAAAACAGCAATTACTAAACTTAAGTTAACACCTATCAATTTCAATGATAATAAAATTACTGATTATAATAAAAAATTAGTGATAATAAAATTAGTAATATTATTAATATTAGAAATAAAATTAGTGATAATAGAATAACTATTATAAAAATAAAAACAATTACGAAATTAAATTTTAATAGGATAATAAGTATAAATTATTTAATATTTAAATCAGTCAACATGCGTACCAAAAATAAAAAACAAAAAACAAGCATAAAAGTAACAAAAAAGACAATAAAATTAAATAAAAAATAAATTCATTAGTAAAACAGAATAAGCGACAAAAAAATGTGAGCTAACACATTCTGTTTTGAAAATTTATAACTGCAGTTTTTAAAAAAATGATAAAACTTATATACTTTAAATGTGATTACTTTAGGGGTTAATTGTTGTCATCAATTAGAATAATAAAAAAAGAACTGAACTTTAAATACAGTATAATATAAGGATGATAAGTGTCTGCCAAAAGTTTTAGGATAAGACATATTCGTATTACATAAGTTTAAGAATAAAATTGGGGTTGTTTGTTTTATATATATATATACATATATATATATGTATATATATATATATATATATATATATACATATATATATATATACATATATATATATATAAATATATATATACATATACATATATTAATAGCAACCACTATTAGAGTTAGAAGTTACCGGAACAGAAAAGACAAAGTTTAAGAAGCAAGATAGCGATTAACAGACGACTTAAAAAATTACAAATCATATGAATAAGGAAATCAAGTTGAAGGGAGTGAATTCCAAAAAACTGATGTTAGAGGAAAAAAACAAGACAAAAAAGAATTTTTGGAGCACTTAGAAACAGTCACAGTAAAAGAATGAAACTTAATTAAATGATGAGTAACATGAGAACAAAATTTAATAGATGACACAAGAAACACTAGCTATTTAGAGCAGAGCCCATTAGAGTATTTATGGAAATAAGAAAGAGAAGCAACACTTACAATGCATTTTTGTTGCTTGTCTAAAAGAGAAAGGACATCATTCGAAGATTTGCTTCAGATATTCCATACAAGACGGATTAGAGTTTTATAGAGATAAATAATAGAATCCGGAGTAAGAAAGTTACAAATACAATAAAGAGATGTAAACTTAGCAGATGCTAATTTAGCAATGGATTTGATATATGGTTTTCAAGAAAGATCAGAAGAGTTTATCCGATAAGACTAAGGGTAAATGACTCATCGAGTATGTTACCATTTATAAATATAGGAAGATCTAGATTGTTGCAATAACAATTAGCTGAAAAAAAATAGTTTTATCTTAGTTAAAGTTCAACAGCCACTGAGAGCCCACGCTGTAGCAGAATTGAGATCTTTTTCAAGCTCAAATGCCCTTTCTAAGCAATCAGAGAGTGTTGGCTTTTTATCACAACAAGAATAAATGATAGTATCATCAGCAAACAATTCCACATTAAATGTAAGAATTTCTGGGAGATCGTTAATGTAAATTATCTTTTTTTTTTTATTATTCACGCCCCCCCCTCCTTCCAAGGCTGAGAAGGCCACTACAGTTGAGGAGCTACTTTTGTGGTTACAACCCTCTCTCAACTCTACAACTTCAAAACACGAACCTCGACAAACAAGGCCACTGCATGGAGAAAAAAGTTGAGCGCAGTACTACCAGGAATATGGTGGGGATCGAACTCGGAACTTCTCAATTATGAGGCGAGCACTCTACCACTACACCACTACCACATCTAATTAAAAAAAGTATAGGACCAAAGATAGAATCTTGAGGAACCTCTGAAGTTACAGGAAATGAAGCAGAGTGCTTTCCATCGAGGACAACTTTTATACTACGATTGGTAAGGAAGGCTTCAATAATCTTAAAGATATTACCTGATGTACTATAAGAAGAGAGCTTATGGAGAAGACCAGTATGTCAAACTTTATCAAAGGCTTTAAAAACAATGAGAGCGATAGCCTTAACTTCTTCACATCTATCTAATTCATGATAAAACCTATTAGTTATTACCATTAACAAATCAGCAGTAGAACGAAATGATCGAAATCTATATTGATGATCAGAAAGTAAGTTATTAGATTATAGATGAGAGATTAAGTGATTGTTAATTAAAGACTCAAAAACCTTGTTTATGATAGAAAGAAGACTATAGAGACAGTAGTTAGACAAATCAGATCACTCTCCAGAATTTTTGTAAATAGGGATAACAGATACTGCTTTTCAGCAGGCTGGAAAACAAGACTCTGATAAGCACTTGTTAAATAGCTTTGAAAGTATAGACAACAGCTCCGTCTATACTTTTAAAACTATTTAACAAGTTTTAACAGAATTAACTATTTAATTGAACAAGGGCTCAGTCAATTTGACCAGAAATAACATATTGATAAGCATTATTTATTTAACTTTTTTAAATATATTTTTATTATATTTAAAACATAAAATTCACAATGGTTGATTATCTATATCAGAATCAAAACGGCTTGAATAAAGTACATTATGAGTGTCATTTCTGTCTTTGGGTTAGTTTTATTCTGTATTGTCCCAATCAACGCATTGTCATAAATCATAACATGTCAGTTCTGTCCCCCAACATGAGCATCCTTTTTTATTGCAACCAGTTGCATATCTGCAATTAATAGAATTTAATACGGATCTAAAGCAACTTTATTTGACAGCTATTATCTTCAATTCATCACCATCCAATGTGGAACCAATCATCACCAATGTGAAACCATATTTTAAAACACTTGGTATATTTAATAGAGGTGCAGTGGCATGTTTCCAGATATAAGCTTTATTTATATTATTTTAACTGTTTTGTAAAGAGTGGTATTTACAAAACAAAATGCGACATTACAATTTTTAGTATTACAATTTAAATATTTGTATAAATTCATAGTATGCAGTACTATGCAGTACATAGTACTCTATGCAGTACATAGTACTACAAGTTTATAAAACCATTTGCTTGATAGCTGTAGCTTATGCTAAAGTATTTTATTTTTTTACCTTTTGATAAAACAAACAATAAATTAGTTGTTAACTTTATTTGCATAACCAAGAATTATTGACAGAAAATTAAAAAGAACGGGTGGAACTTTCACTTTCAGTAATATTATTTTCTGAAAAATCTGATTTCAGAAACCAAGCTCATCATTTTTATTATTCAAAAAAAAAATGCAAATGTATCTACCAGAAAATCAAATTCATTTTGACTGCAATAAAATAGTTGATAAAATACCAAACCAATAACAATATTAGTCTTTTTAAAAAAAGACTAATATTGAAAATTTGCAATTATAAAAGTGACAACTTTTATAATTGCTAGGATCCAAATTTTCCACACTTTAACAATATTTATAAAATATTTGGTAAGATAACTAAGGCAATAAACTTTTTTTTTACTTTTTGATTTTAGTGTCAATAACTTTTCTACAAAATGTTTCAAGAGACAACTTACACATTACTGTTAGATGTTACTAACGGTTACTGGTAGATGATACTAACGGTGGTATCAAAGCTTTATAAACTTTTGTGTAATACTTTTTATGATACCTCACCACAATCTTTGTCTCTAATGTGTAACAATGATCATTTTGTAGCTGCTCGACCAATAAACTACCATTAAGTCTGTTTCTGAGAAAAAAGTAGAAACTAAACTTAATTTAGTTTCTGCTTTTTTCTTTTATTGCAATAATCTGTATAGTAAAAAGTTTTATATTTGCAAATAGTTTAAAGTAATAGTTCAAAGTAACAGTTCAAAGTAATAGCTCAAAGTAACAACTCAAATTAATAGTTCAAAGTAACAGTTAAAGTAATAGTTCAAAGTAATAGCTTAAAGTAATTTTTAATTTTTATATATGCAAATATTTCAAAATAACAAAACTTTGTTGAGATATTAACTTATGACAACTAACATTTTCTTTTATATTCTATTTTAAATTTTCAGAGTATTATTTAGTTTTTTTTCTGACTTTTACAATATTAGAAACATCTGTAAAATACTTGTAACATTTCTAATACAAACAAATAACATACAAATGGTATACAAAATAAGAGTTTTCAAAAAAAGTTTTTAGAACAATTTACTAAGTTATGTGATTACTTGTTAGCACCTGAATAAAGTCTTTTTTGTCATATAAAAATCAATTCATTTCATGATAAAATATATACTTAATTAGTAAAATTTCTTAATTGTTAAACTTTACCATTTTAAAAATGAATTAGATACAAGTGTTTTAAAGACTCAAATACAGATCATTTTTTTATTCTATTTCGATCACTAAGAAGGCAATTTGCCACACACATTTATTTTTTTGCAAAAATCTATACAAAAAAATATTGTTTTTTATTAAAATTTTTAAACAAAACCATAGTTATATAAATCGATTTTTGTAGGGAGTTCTAACAATTATTTCTCAAAAAGTGAAGAAGACAAAACTTGGGAACTTTTTGGATAACTCGATTATATATAATCTACTATTTCTGAAAAATTTACTTGAATCTGAGGAAGTCACAGACTGATGCAATCGGCATGAATAGATTGGGGTCAATTTTGGATGAATTAGTTTTCATCAAATGAGCCAACATAAATTTTAATAACTTATGTTGGCTCAATTGATGAAATAACTTAAAAAAACAAACCCATAATTAATCTATTTACATATATAATGCTATTTTTTGTTCTTCCTAATGATAATCTTTTTTGCAACTTTATTGTCTGGAAACTAACAAATAATTTATGTTAGCATAAATTAGCGAGCGCTCTTACCACTACACCACTACCACATAAAATGCGGTAGTGGTGTAGTAGTAAGAGCGCTCGCTTTGTAAACGAGAGGTTCAGAGTTCGACTCCCACCACGTCCCTGGAAGTACCGCGCACAACTCAAAAGTTTCTCCGCGCAGCGGCCTTGCTCGGCAAGGTTTGTGTTTCGAAGTTAAAGAGTTGAGAGAGGGTTGCACCACGAATAACAACTAAAAAATAAAATAACACAAAAATGAGTAGCCTCCTTGACTGTAGTGGCCCCCCTCGGGCCTTCAGGAGGTGAATAATTTAAAAAAAAAAAAAAAAAAGCATAACTTGACAATCCATACATAAAAGTTGCTATTATTTATTTAATATGAAATTGTTCATTTGAAGTAATTACAAGTTTTTAG